>NC_064411.1:49092500-49392500 GCF_023375975.1 Astyanax mexicanus | reverse complement strand
CTCATCAACTTCTTCAGTCATACTCACACACACATGCATACAAACAAACCCACACCCACGTGAAAACAATGCTTGTTCATGTAGAGAGCGCTATGTCTTTTCGCCCGCTGTAACCTTATGTCAGTGCAGCTCTTCTTGGCCAGGAAAACAATGGGTCAGTGCTGTATACAGAACTGATGAGTTTCCCAGTTTCCAGGAGATCAGCTATGTGCTGCGCTCTGCGTTTCTGAAACTAGGTCTGCCTCTACACAGGTTGTGTATTTTTTGTGTATTGACCCGTTGCCCCAGGATAGATTTTTGAGGCTGCCCTGTTTTCTTTTGTGCTTTTTTGGAGCTGTATAAAAGTGCTGCTTCAGTGCTGAACTCATCACACATCAGCCTGTGTTAGGTCACAGGAAAAAAAAAAGTTGTTGAATGTGCTCTAGGTTCTGCAACTAATGATTATTTTGGTAGTCGACTAATCTGATTATTATTTTTTCGATTAGTCGATTAGTTAACATGCCCATACAGAACTAACTTAAATACAATGCACAAAAAACTTGAATGGTTAACTGTTGAAGACAGATGGAAATCAAGCCTGGTGAGATTCATAAAGAATATACAAGAGCAACAACATCCAGTGGATTTTTATCATCAATTAGAGCAAGTAATAGAGAGAGAAACCAATACCAAAAGAGATTTAACCAAACATTATTTCAGATTACCAAAAGCTAAAACTAACTACATGTGTAAAACAGTAATTTATAGAGCTATTAAAGAGCGGAATTATTTACCAGAATCATTGACTAAAACTGATAGCAAAACACAGTTTAAAAAACGAGTGAAAAAACATTATCTAACCAATATTAAAGACAGTAAATCCTAACAATTAAATTGAACAGGTCAAGGAAGTTGTGCAAGGGAAAATCAGGATTGAATAGAGGTGTTGAGGTGTCTAGGACACACTAGATTATTATTTCTTTGTTTGTTTGTTTTTTGTGTAACTTTTTGTGTAGTTAATATTCATTTTTTATGTATATATATGGAAATGTGAACATACTCTTTTGTATATGTGTGTGTGTGTGTGTGTGTGTGTGTGCTTATGACTAAAATGTATTATTTGTTAATTGTTTTGTATCTTTTGTCTGTCGGACCCCAGGAAGAGTAGCAGCTATTGCGATAGCAGCTAATGGGGATCCAAATAAAACAAATAACAATTCTACTGTTCTACTGATTCTACTGTTATAGTCCTGTAATAAGAAGTTATTACTATTAATAGTCCCTTACCCAGTGGCAGTTCGAAGCGTGTGTCGAGTAGCACCCGGTGGAATGTTGGGTCTTTGGTGCCGCAGATTTCATTATCCGCCATGATAACCTGCGAGTCCAGCGTCAGCCACTCTCCTGGACCCTCCTGTTAGAACACAGAACCAGTGTTGGTGAAAGAAGTGTGACTGGCACAAAATGTCAAATGGGAACAGTTAAGATATACAAGGTTTATATTTTAGAATTAAGAGAGTAGTTTTAATTAATTGCTGTGATTAATCTAATTCAGCACTAAATTTAACACTATATCTAATTCAACACTTTTTTTTTTGCCCGTCACCAACCCCCCTTGTTGGAGGCCTAAAACTTTATTTCACTCTATAACAGAGGTGGAAAAAGTACTGTAAAATTGTAATTAAATAAAAGTACCTTTACTTTGCTAAAAATCTACTCGAGTAAAAGTAAAAAAGTACTCAATTTAAAATTTACTTTGAGTAAAAGTTACATAGTTACTTTTACTTATTTGATGTAAAAAAGTACAAATCATAAATTAAATAATTATTAAATTAAATAATTCGGACCTTTCGGGCAGTATTTGTTCAGACCACCCCACAAAACTTCTTCAAGAACAAGTGGCATAGGTTTCTATAATCCAATTTTTGTTCTTTACTGTTAAAAGGTTATGGTCATATAGGTGTCTATAAATCGTATTTTTATAGTTTTACAGTTCATTATTATATTTTAACTTACCATTGCTATGCTTTAACTGCTATTTACATGTTTTTTTTTTACATCCAAGAAGATTGTTTAATGTTCCCAAAAAAACCTAAGGAATTATCATTAAAAACATGAAAACATACAAAAAGAATGTTGGTCGGCGCATGCGCAGTGCTGTAAAGAAGCACATTTCGATGGGTAGCATAACTCGACAGAACACCGGTTCCCCCGAGCACAGCTGATTCACACAGCATCTCTCCCACTAACCATAATAAACACTGCTGGGAAAAGTTCAGCTGCGCTGCCATGGAGAACAAAATTTAATTTTTGTTTTAATTCAAAATTTTTTTTTTTTTTTTCCCAGCATTTTATTTTTTACTCAATAACGGGGAGTTTTCCAAAGTAGCAAAGTAAATTACTTGTGTCAAAATGTACTTGAGTAAAAGTACATTTTGACACAAGTAATTTACTTTGCTACTACTAATTACCTAATTCAAAAACTACTTTAAAAATTACAAACTACTCGTAAAATCTACTCAATTACTGTGAGTAAATGTAATTAGTTACTTTCCACCTCTGCTCTATAATAATGCATTGTTCTCAAGGGAGGACATATAAACTGTGTCACAGATGGAAGGATGAGTGGACGGACCTAATTGCAGGTATAAATGAATTAATAAAACAAACAAGATAAACAAAAGCAAAAGAGAAAGCAAAACATGGGTAAACACACAAAAAAACAAGACTGGAATAACTCAACTATAAAAACCAGACCAGTGAAATCAAACTAAGAAGCTCAAACAGATTCAAGATTACTAAGCAAACAGACCTGACAAGAGACTCAACAAGGAACACTGAAATAAAGGGGCTTATATACACGATGAGGGTGAGAAACACCTGAGACCGGTAACAAAGGGGTGGGAATAATCAGTGGCGCAAAAAGGGGGTATGCAGCCTATGCGAAGCATAGGGGCGCTGCACTAGAGGGGGCGCCAAATCAAAGCCCCAAATAAATTTCCTCTCCAAAAAAAAACAGCCAATCAGCTTGCTGGTTTGAGGAGCGCGGTGGGAAAGTAATGACAGGACGCTGACGATTTTAAAACATATCTCCCCAACCCCCCACCCCCCATAAAACGTATCTCTCCCTGAACTTCTCCATGCAGTGTTTATTACAGTTAGCGGGAGAGACGCTCCGAGCTGGGCTCTGTGTGCGCAGCTCGGAGGAACCGGTGTTCTGTCGAGTTATGCTACCCATCAATATGTGCTTCTTTGCGGCACTGCGCATGCACCAACCATGTTTTTCATAATAATTCCGTAAATTTTTATTGGGAACATTAAACAATCTGTTTTAATATTAAAAAAAAACATGTAAATAGCAGTTAAAGCATAGTAATGGCAAGGTAAAAAAATAAAAATTACCTGTTAAACTATAAAAATACAGTTTATAGTCACCTATATGACCATAACCTTTTAACTTTTTAAAAGTAAAGAAAAAAATGGATTATAGAAACCTATGCCACTTGTTCTTGAAGATGTTTTATGGGGTGGTCTGGACAAATACTGCCTGAAAGGTCCAAATTATTTAATTTAATAATTATTTAATTTATGATTTGTTGTACTTTTTTAAATCAAATAATTAAAAGTAACTATGTAACTTTTACTAAAAGTAAATATTAAATTGAGTACTTTTTTACTTTTACTCAAGTAGATTTTTAGATGGGTACTTTTACTTTTACTTGAGTAGAATTTTAGCAAGGAAAGGTACTTTTACTTAATTACAATTTTTCAGTACTTTTCCACCTGTGATTGGTTCCAAATGTGGTAAAATCTTTCATTTTCATTTAGAGAAATTACTGCCAGTGAAACCACAAAATCAAAATTAACATCTTCAGTATTTTTGGCTACATGTTTACATCAAGAATGCTCAAAAACAAACAAAAAAAAAATACTAAAAAGCTCAAAAAACAAATTTAAGTGCCAAAAATAATACAAATATAAAAATAGCTCTTGGGCTACACCCAAACACCGCTGTAACAACGTCATCCCTCCCCCAGCTTTCACCTGCATCCCTGCTACTGCAGATCTGAGAGACACATAAACTTCTTTATAGATTCAGGGACCCAAACACTCATTCATAATTAAGGGCAGGTGGTTTATTATTCATACAAAGTTCCAAAAAGCAAGCAGAAAAAGCTCAGGGTCATTTATAAAACATAAAAAACGACATAAAAGCTGCAATCCCAGCTTTACAGAGTCGCTTTAAAGCAGCCCTCAGTCCGCTTACATAACTGAGTGTGTGTGTGAGTGTGTGTGTGTGTGTGTGTGTGTGTGTGTGTGTACAAGAGTCACACTGTCAGCTGAGCTCAGCTCAAACAAAGACGTGTCACAGAGGGGAATCTGTAAGTTCAAAAGCTTAAGTGTCTGTAAATGAGGTGCCACTCCTGCTCAGCACTAACTGAATCCCAGCCCTGCAAACAAACCTGATACACTGAGAAAGAATAGAAGAGCTCGATTATGTAATAAATATTAATATTAGATGAAACATCCAGTCATTTGAAGGGTTGGTTTGGGAAATAAATCAAACTAAGACAATTTCCTGATAAATTTGTTTATAAATACAGAATTTGTGCCCTGGAGATACAAGGCTAATGTACACTATATGGACAAAAGTGTTGGGAGACTGCTCATCCATTTTTGCTTCCAAAAATTTTATTAAAAAGAGTTTATCCTGCTTTTGGTGTCTCAAAAAGCATTCTACTAGATTTTGGAGCATTAATGCATTTTAACAGTATTAATTGCCACCCTATCAAATGCATTGGATGGGGCACCATCATTCCACTATCATCATTCCCGGTGCACAATTAAAGCAGAAGCAGACTTCTACTCTGATCAACGATGATGACTGATGATTTTTCTTATGTAGTTTTCATTTAAACTAAGAGATTGGTAAATAAATTATCATATAAATGATAAATGTGTCATTCTGCTGTATTTAAGGCTAAGAACCTTAACAAAATACTCCAAATACCAAATTGTTGGTAACTAAAAATATTTGTCAGAAGTGAAAAGACAGAATCATTTATACCTTTTATACCTATATATCATTTATAACTCATTTATTTTAAGGAATTTTGCTTTGTAGGTACAACTGCTGGTTTATTTTAATAGTCTTTTTTTAAAGAAGACAGAAATACATTGAAAAATAAAAAACCTGCAAAAAAACAATGATATTCAGTATTCAGACAAATGTTTCATTTTGTACTTTTTTTGGCCAATTTCGGTGCCTAAATACCAGCAAGTCAAATTCAGCCTAGGCTTACACTACACAACTTTTACAGTCGTCAGAGTATTGTACCTTTTGTAATTGTTGTTTTGTAAATGGGAATCTTTTACACAACTAACCAGTGATACGAGGTAACGACTTACACAGTCTTTCACCAGGAGGAACACACATCTGCTCTCTAAAATCACATTGCAAGGCCTCTGTGATCACTCTGCGAGCTCCTGGATCACGTCTTTCAGCAATTTTCACAGATATGAAAATTAGTTCACCTCTGATCTGAGGCTTTTGGTGGTGATTTTCAAAATAAACTCAAACTAATCTTGAAAATCAGGCATAAAAATGTGTAAAGAGGCAGAATAAGTTATATGAGCAATAGACACGCCCCCACCTCGTTTGATTGGCGGATATTCCGCAGGGGGATCCAGACGGTGCCCACCATGGTGTCCCATATTAGGCCTTTATTCCACAGCTCCACATTCAGGCCCAGGTCCAGCCTGTTTATCTCACTGCAGAGAGAGAGAGAGAGAGAGAGAGAGAGAGAGAGAGAGAGAGAGAGAGAGAGAGAGAGAGAGAGAGAGAGAGAGAGAAAGAGAGAGAGAGGTTTACATTAATGTAGTTCTGACAGGCCTTAATGTCAAACAGGCTTCACTACATCCATCATCACTTATTCACTTTTAATCATATGTCTCCATCCTCAATACACCAGCTTATACTCATATACTATATGGACAAAAGTATTGGGATGCTTTTTTTATTTGAAGTTATTATTTTTGAACATTGCTGAAAGGATTTGATTGTATACAGCAACAAAAAAACTTTTCCCTAAAACTCCCTAACACCTTATTCCAAAACTAATGGACTAAGCACCAGGAGTGATTCTAGGATTAGAGGTTTAAGAATCCTAAGCACCAAACAAACCCAGCCCCAAAGGCCTCCCCTATTTAAGATAGTTCCCAGTTGGAGTGGGTATCATACCAGAAGAAACAGAATCATTTAGATTCAAACCAGACACACAAACCATCATGAACAGGGGGCAGGTGTTTTACTTTCATTTTAAACATCTTTTCAGCGGATAAGAAGATAAAACTGTTAGGAGCACATTTTACTTTTTTTTTTTTACTTTTTATTATGAAACATCCCATAGCTGCATTCTCCATTATCTGTTGTAATTTAATAAGCTAAAAGCAGATTTTTGAGAGCATCTGATTACCCTACTGTGGGCAATAAAATCCCATCATTTTTTTTACACTATTCTCTCAGCTCTCTTGCTCTTTCCTTTAAAAAAACAACCCAATATCTATGGCTGAATAGCTGGTAACACACCTCACATCGTTCCAGAGAACACAGTTCCACTGTTCCATAGCTTAATAATGTGGAGCGTTCAAGCCACTTTCAAGCCCAGTTTTAGGCTGCAGTTGTTCATCTGCTCTGGAGAGTCCTATTTTACTGGCAACACTTCTCTGCAGGAACTAGACAAGCTGTATGTGTGTGTGTACAGTATGTGCACTTGCACATCTGTGTCAGCAATGGGTGCTTAAAGCAACTTAGCTTAAAGTGCTGCTTTTATTAGATTAGATTAGGGGTGTCCACTAACTTTTGGACATAGGGTTCAAATTCTGTGTGTATATTTGAGGTGATGGTAAGAGGGGTGCAGAGTTGTGTTACGTAACAGCTGTGGTGCAACACCACTGAAATCCTGGTGCTCTGAACCGTGCACGCTTACACACACACACACACACACACACACAGCTTATTCCGCTCAGCCAGAGCACTGATAAAAATTGAAAGAAAGAAAAGAAAGGGAGAGGGAATACCGGAAGAGAGAGAGAGAGAGAGAGAGAGAGAGAGAGAGAGAGAGAGACGGACAGAAAGGTTGAGGGAGGACATGAATGAATGCCTGACAAAAGACTGAGAAAAGGAAAAGCGAAAAAAAAAGACAGACTGAAAGCAGGAGGCGGAGAGGATGAGGGAGAGCGGAGCGTGACTGAGTGAGTGACTGAGTGGTGAGTAAATGGATAACAGGAGGAGAAAGGGGAGAAAGGTAGAGCGAGGGAGGGAGAGGCAGTGAGGTGAAAGCCTGCATGAGCGAGGGAAGAGTAAAGGTGAAGGAATAGCCGGAGTGTGAATGAAACAGAGCAGGAAGGAGGGGAAGCTGTGGGCGGAGGAGCTGAGTCACTTTCAGATCAATGTACCCAGAGTGTGCAGACGCATGGAGCTGCAGAAGATTTTATAATAACCAGGAAAACCAATTCATATACAACTCTAATTTAGAAGAAGCTGAGACAGTATGGAGAATACAAATACAGAGACCACCTAAAAACGATGAGTTTCTTTGATTTTACCAAATGAAAAAAACTCTGGAATATAATCAAGAGGAAGATGGATGATCACAAGCCATCAAACCAAGAGTGGCATAAAGTTATCCAAAAGCAGTGTGTAAGACTGGTGGAGGAGAACATGCCAAGATGCATGAAAAATGTGATTAATTTGATTTCTGAACTCTTAAAACTTTATGAATATGAACTTATTTTCTTTGCATTATTTGAGGTCTGAAAGCTCTGCATCTTTTTTGTTATTTCAGCAATTTCTCATTTTCTGCACATAAATGCTCTAAATGAAAATATTTTTATTTGAAATTTGGGAGAAATGTTGATTGTAGTTTATAGAATAAAACAACAATGTTCATTTTACTCAAACATATATCTATAAATAGCAAAATCAGAGAAAGTGATTCAGAAACTGAATTTCTTATTTTTTTCAAGAGCTGTTTAAGCTACACAACACAAGGAGGTTGAAGATTAGCACATGCCCTCTCCAATACATGTGAAGTCAGCCATTGCCGAGTAGCATCACGAGTAGCGTGCTCGGAGGAAAGCGCAGCGACTCGGTTCAGAAGCCTTGTACTGATCGAAACCACCCTTGCCTAGAGAGAGAGCAAGGCCAATTGTGCTCTCTCAGGGCTCCGGCAGCTGACGGCAAGTTGCATGACCGGGATTCGAACCAGCGATATCCCGATCATAGTGTCAGCGCTTCAGACCACTGGACAGACCACTTGCGCTCGGAGGCATTTGGAATGGACTTTTACTTCCAACAAGAGAAAGACAGAAAAACAGAGAAAATACAAATGGGCCTAGAATACACCCTTGAGGAACACACATATGTCTATAGTACTTTACTTCGCTGCTCTATTTCTCAACGCTGTTATCCTTCTTGTTTTTAAACAGAATTTCTCTTTCTAAACATGATCCATGCCGCAGCTCATTGCTTTAGCGCTAATGTAACTAACAACATTTGCTCATGCTAATACAGGATTATTCAATCAAATAAAGTGCGAGAAACAACGAGCAAGCAGTTTTGAAATACAGCTTTGATGTCTAACAAGGAATTAGCATTTGGAGGTTTTTCCGGTTTGATCATTGTGCCGGAAGGAAGCGCTGCTGGTTTTTGCGAGAACATACTCTAATGGAATTACGTTAAACCGGAAAGAGACAACGCTGGGAAAACAAACGGAACCACAGCACAAATACAAGAAAGAGAGAGAGAGAGAGAGAGAGAGAGAGAGAGAGAAGAAAAAGAGAGCAATACTTACAACATGAAATCCTGCTCCCAGCTGGGCTGGTTGCCCCGCACTGCGATTGTCGTGCTTTTAACATTCTGCACCTTCAGACTCACATATGTGTTGAACTTCTCTGCAGAAAAGAGAGCAACAGGAGGTCACACACACACACACAAACACACATACACACACAGTGTGTTTAACGACCATGAAAGCAGAGAGGTTTCGTCAGTCTGTACTCACCTTGGGGCCCATCGAGCTTGGCTTTCTTCACTGTTGAAAAAAGACAAGAACAAAGAAAACAAATGGTTATTTAATTTTTATGCTTAACCCATTAATCCATGAGCTTTTGTTGCCTTCAAGTCCTCCTCGGAAATTTGTAATTTGGAGTGTTTTTTGGTCGGGGAGAAAAGGACGCCATTAGGAAAATCCTTTTGTTTATACTTTTGGTCTATTTGGTCTAGGAGGTTTATTTTAACTTCAAGAGAATGAAGTGAATAAGACATGCATTAGTTTAGTGATGGTCTTATACCATTAGAACCGTGAATCAAGCAAGACTTTTACTTTTTAAATCTTTTTTTACAGCTTAAAACTATTGCGTTTACTGTAGGAGCAGGATCCATACCGGCAGCCGCCATGACCTCTTGTTACTGACACGCCCCCAAACTGGGAAACTCAGGGCTTTTCCCACTGGTAAATATGGAGTTTGTGATGGAGTTCATGTGCTCTCATCTAGTAAATACGATATTTCTGATACAACTTGAAGGTAGCGTTATTTCCAACTGTCTGAACACAGTACCAACTTTGCACTTACTGATTTTTTTATTTTTATATCATATTATTTCTGATTTTTTCCCCCATTTTCTCCAAATTTTGGCTATCCAATTGTCCCACCCCTTTGTGTGTCCCCATTCCCAGTGGCACCTGCAACCCTAGGAGGATGTAGACGAGCACACGCCTCCTCCGACACGTTTGAAGTCAGTCACCCCTTTTTTCAAGCTGTTGATGAATCATTGCCTGAGCAGCTAGCGCGCTCAAAGGAAAGTACAGCGGCTAGGCTCCGATACATCTGCTCACAGACGCCTTGTGCTGCCTGGCGCCACCTTTTAAGCGTGATGTGGTGAGAGCGCCATCTACCCACCAGGAGGGAGCAAGGCCAATTGTGCTCCCTCTGAGCGCCCGCTCATAGTGGCAGCACATTAGACCGCTGGACTGCACTTACTGTTTAACACTTCAACAGCTGCACACTACCCTCAGGGTTTCCACTACATGCTTCAAAGAAGAGATACAAGAAAGTGCGACAAAGAAAGAGAGTAGTAAGAAAGTTAAGGAGAGAAAAGAAGAAAAGAAAAGACCACAGAAAACCCCAGTAGATAACATGTCATTTGAAATTTACATACAGAAAGGCACACAACTTTACACACATTTTAACATAAATAGATGTTAAAGAATCATGTTATTTTGGATTGTCGCTGTATAATCAGGAAATACTGTACATAAAAAGAAACAAATAAGGAAGAGACAGAGATTTGACAATATAAAACGTAGTAGTGTTCTGTAGTAATATTAGTAGTATAACAGAAAGAAAGACTGAGTTTAGAAAAGAAGTGAGAAAGCTCGTAATGTTCTCTCTCTCTGTCTGTCTCTGCAGTGTTTTGTAAGGGCAGAGTTATTACGTCAGTTCTATGCATTATTGATGCCTGCTGCTGCCCCTGCCACGTAGCATAGAGGACATTAATATTCATATCAAACTCTCCTCACTCTCATCCTGTAATCCTTCTCTTCTAATGCCTCAGCTTTCCTTTATCCCTCCCTCCCTCTATCCTCTCCTCTCTCTCTCCTCTTCTTCCTGTCCTTTTCTCACCATGCCTCTCCTTCTGTCCTCCCCGGAGCAGCAACTGAAAACAAGGAGCAAAGAATATCTAAAAGCCCCGACGGCTGAAAGAGTGAGAGAGCGATCGAGCGAGCGAATGAGTGAGGGAGAGAGAGAGAAAGAGAGAGATAGAGGAAGAGAGAGAGAGAGAGCGATTGATAAAGGGAGTGTAAAGAGAGGACAGACAGACAGATAGACCGACAGATAGACCGACAGATAGATAGATAGATAGATAGATAGATAGATAGATAGATAGATAGATAGATAGATAGATAGATAGATAGATAGATAGATAGATAGATAGATAGATAGATAGATAGATAGATAGATAGATTGGTAAAGGGGACAATGTAGTAAAGATAGATGGAGAGGGGTAAGAGAGAGAAGCTGTGACAGACAGACAGACAGACAGACAGACAGACAGATAGATAGATAGATAGATAGATAGATAGATAGATAGATAGATAGATAGATAGATAGAAGGGAACAATGTAGAGAGTATAGATGGATAGGGGTTAGAGGAAGAAGCTGTGACAGACAGACAGACAGACAGACAGACAGACAGACAGACAGACAGACAGACAGACAGACAGACAGACAGATAGATAGATAGATAGATAGATAGATAGATAGATAGATAGATAGATAGATAGATTAAAGGGGACAATGTAGACAGGATAGACGGAGAGGGGTTAGAGGAAGAAGCTGTAACAGACAGACAGACAGACAGACAGACAGACAGACAGACAGACAGACAGACAGACAGACAGATAGATAGATAGATAGATAGATAGATAGATAGATAGATAGATAGATAGATAGAAGGGAACAATGTAGAGAGTATAGATGGATAGGGGTTAGAGGAAGAAGCTGTGACAGACAGACAGACAGACAGACAGACAGACAGACAGACAGACAGACAGACAGACAGACAGACAGATAGATAGATAGATAGATAGATAGATAGATAGATAGATAGATAGATAGATTGTTTATAAAAAGTAAGTTAAGAAGTTTAAAAGAATACAAAAAAGGAGAGAAATGAAGAGAGAGGTGCTTAATGAGACGTATGAGGTAGAAGAGAATAGAAAAAGGAGAAAAAGAAAGAGAGGGATGTGTTTAATAAGGTATATGAGGTAGAGAGTAACAGAAAAAGGACGGAAATTAAGAGAGAGATGTTTAATGAGATGTTTAGATGAGGTAGAGAGGAATAGAAAAAGCAGAAAAAGAAAGAGAGATGTTTAATAAAGTAGATGAGGTAGAGAGGAATAGAAAAAGCAGAAAAAGAAAGAGAGATGTTTAATAAAGTAGATGAGGTAGAGAGGGATAGAAAAAAATGATGAGAGAAAGAAGGAGAGAGATATTTTTTGAAGCGAAAGCGATAAAAGGAGAGAGGTAGATGGGATAGAAAGAAAACAAAATAGCAAGAGAGAGAGATAGAGAGAGAAAGAGATATGACAGTATATCATTGACCTTCTCAGTGTTTCCCTTATTTCTTGTCTTTTTCTTTCTAGTCTTGTCTGCCTTACTTCTTTATCACTTTTTCTCTGTAACCGTTTCTATCTCTCTCTCTCTCTGTCTGGATAGCTGGTTATCAGTGTAAGCTAGAGCTGATGGTTCCCTGGTTCTGTGTGTCGTAGTGAAGCTAGTGGGTTCTGCAGTGCTAAGTTAGCTGTTAGCGCTGCTGCTGCTGCTGCTGTTCATCTGGTTTTCCTCAGCCTCTCTGAAACTGATCCTGAGGCTTTACTGCTGCTGCTCTCCACACACTCAGCACTGGCCTTTTACAGCCGGGTGTAAAACACCATCAGGAGGCAGAGGAATGGTGTCAGAATGAGCGCAGAGTGAAAGATGGAGAGATAATGCAGAGAAAGATCACTCGCACCCGAGCTAATTATCAATCCGCTCATTAGGGGAGCGGCTGGATTAATAACACATGGACGGTGGGGAGCAGGTCGATAGCTTTCAGCAGAGCACGGGGGCTTTTATAGATTATATATATCATTACTGTCACGCAAATATATTATCTACATTTTTAGCTCCAGTTTTTCACTATTTGACACAATTTGAAACTGGCAGCCGTCCAAGAAACGACCTTGAGACTCATTATCGTCTCTCTTTGTCTTTTTTTCCTTCCTACATTTCAGTAGAATGTATATATATATATTTTTTTATATATTATAGTAATGTACTTTTTAGTTTATTATTATAATTAGCTTCTGTCTAATCTTGTAACATGTAATATTTATACAATCCACCAATTAAAAAAATATGTTTGTGTTGGCAATTATGCACTCATCTTGTTAATAAGATATTTCTGTCAAGATATATATATATATATATATATATATATATATATATATATATATATATATATATATATATATATATATATATATATATATATATATATATATATATACAGTACAGTACTCACATACAGTACTTCTACCTATAGCAGTTCTATTACAAATGCATTACAACATTTTTCTTTCTTTTTCATTCAATTACATATGTTCATTCTTAGCATTTTACTTTAAAGGTCTCAATCTATCATTTTTTCATTCATTTTAAAATGTCTACTTGTGGTCTCTAGAATGAATGAATGAATGAATGCCATGTGAACTGTTTTTTTGTTAAAAAAAAAGTGCTTTGGTGATTCGGTATAACGGTGGAGGAATGGGTAGGGGGAAACAATAGGATTTCGGCTCTTGCTCATGAATATTCATACATACAAACAAATCGCCTCTGATTGGCTAACAGCACAGCGAGAAGGACAACATTTAGATGTCATATGTTACTTTACAACATGTGTAATACCCTGCTAAGTGCAGTTCAGCCACTGACCTAGCCATAGAGTCTCTGTAAAACGCAAAATCCACCGGAGATCCTACGTAAATCTAGTTACTTATACGGAGGTGGTTAGTCCAGGTCTAGAAAGGTCTAGAAAATCCACCCTAGGGTTTTTTTGGCTAAGCTGTAGCAGAGGACACCTTTAAGAAAAAAAGCAAATATGCTAATATTTTACAGTTCCATTAAATTACAGTGCTATAAATTAAATTTCAAATACTACAATACAAAAGGCTCCAACAGACCCCTGCCTCTTTATCATAATGTACAGCCAATATAGCGGCATGCTAGAATCCCAGAGCACCCAGCTGCCTCGGGTAATAAGCAGACTCAGCATGAAGTGGCCGGCCTGAAAGCCCATCTCTCATTTCTCCTTCCTCTCTCTCTCTCTACACACTCTTCCGTTAGCCCCCCTCCTGTTCTTTCACCTCCAGCCATCTGATCGGGCTCATATCCCCAGCCGCGTGAAGCCAACATCCAGCCCTCGCTGCTCTAATTCACAGCCATTCGGGTCCCTCCCGCTCTAATTAAGGCCATCTCCAGGGAGCTGGGGGTGACACAGGGGAACGCTGGCCTTTCTGATGAGCCCCAGTGAAGCAGCATGGTGTTCTGTCGTTTAGCGCCGTCATCTCTCTTAATGGCTCCCTCAACAGCAATGCTCCCCCTTCTAATTTCCTCTCATTTCTTCCTCCTGTCACACTCTCCACATGCCTACACTTTATGTGCTGTTTGATTGCTTTATGCGGTGTGTATTTATGTGTGTGTGTGTGTGTGTGAGAGAGACAGAGGGAGAGAACAGAGAACAGAGAGTATAGTTACACCTGTTCCCTCTACTCGTTTGCTACTAAATTATAGAACTGTTTTAGCATTGAAAAAAAATTATAACACAGCAGTGCTGCTGGAGTTTTTAAACATCTCAGTGTCAACTGCTGGACAGAGACTCATCCATCAAAAGTGTCTGTCCTGTGGGCAGCGTCCAGTGGGTTGTGTCCTGTGTCCACTGATGAAGGACTGGTAGCTCCTGTCTCAGTTTTTGCTGTATCTACAAGGTGGAGCAGCTGTAGGATGGAGTGTGTAATAAATGGTGAAAGACAGTGATTAAAAACTCCAGCAGCACTGCTGTATCTGATCCACTCATACAACCAGTTCAAACACACTGTTAAAGGTCTTATTTCATGTTTTGTTTTTTTGCTTGTTTTTTTTTTTTTTTTTTCATTAATTTTGTGGTGGTCTCTAGTATGAAGGAATGCCATGTGAGCCAGTTTTTGAGCTCCTGTTTCAGCAGGGTTGCCAGGTCCAACAAAAATATCCAGCCCAAAGTCAGAAGCTTAAATTAGCCCAAAATATCTCTGTCACACGTTTGAAGCAAATGGTAAAACAACTAAATGTATGACTTAGTATTTTGTTTATAAGGGATGTATTATCAGTATTGCTATTTATCTTAAAGTCATTAATAATATTGTAACATGTTTTATTAGTTATTTTATAACAGTTTTACTTTCTAGGCAAGAACATTTAATACTAACAAAATTAGCAAAAAAAATGACTTTTACATACTGTTTTCTCTTCTTGCCCCTCCTAAACTCTCTTCTCTCCTCTTTAACATTGTTTTTCATCATCTTGTGATTTCTGGTTACACTGTGATTTTTAAACAAGCCCAATTTGGCGGGAAAAACGCAAACCTGGCAACTCTGTGTTTCAGGCTGTTTTAGTTTGGTGGAGTGGGCGAGAAAGATCGTCACGATTTCAGCTCTTACTCATGAATATTCAGGCCATGCAAACATCTCACCTCTGATTGGCTAACAGCACTATGACATTCCCCTCATGGCTCTGCAGTAGGCAGTCCCAAGTCAAAGTGGGCAGGGCCATGCATCCTAATTTACAGATTTTTCTGCCTGTTTTCTCTTATTAGCTAATGCGATCAATGGGGTTAAAGGACCAGATTTTGTACTAAATGGTTTCTAGTGGAATTGCCCCTTTAACAAACTACCACCCTGCCAGTGCAGTCATTTACTGCAATGCTGAGATTGATCCACCACCCAAATAATAATAGCTGCCCTGTGGTGGTCTATCCTGTGGGGTCCTGACCATTGAAGAACAGAGTGAAGGTTAATAATAAAGTGTACAGAGAAACAGATACAGGACTACAGTTTGTAATTATAGAACTACAAAACGCCCCTATATGATCAATGGAAAATGGATAACGTGTTTAGAAACAAGGAGGTGGCCACAATGCAATGCTTGATCTGCGTACATTAATATCCAATTCCAATGAATAAATGTGTGTGTAATAATACATCTATCACATTTCTGCACTTTGAGTATGAATCCTCTATTACACAATGTGTGTGCACTTTTTTTAATGCTCTGCTGCTTTTTTTAAAAGCGAAGAGATAAAAGAAGCTCTAAGCTACTTCTATCTTGGGTCCCGGTATGAATTTTTTATAGTTTGAAAGGCAGCAAAATTCTCACTCTGCCCCTGAAAGAAATAGCTGAGGCACCAGAACTTGACTGTAACCGGCCTTTAGGGCCAGAAGAAAGAAAATATAAAGTCGTGTTCATCTGTAAGTTTTTCAGTAAATGTGCTGCGATTCTCATAAATAAACGTTTGTTTTCAGCCTCATTCACAAATTGCAATGTCGGGTTTTTGAAAAAAAAAAAACAAGCTGGGTTGTTGGACTTTATTATATTGGATATTGGATAGTAAAACCTTAAAAGCAGCCGGACCAATCAAATTTTAAACTGCTCTGTAAAAAACAGCGTAGCTGCTTCTTGTTCTTGTTCTGAAAGCCTTTACTGTAGACTTATGGCTCATTTATAATCAGCATTAATCTGTACTTTCATTTCATCCCTATTTGAACACATTCTCAGGAAGCTTATATGGATATGGACAAAATAAAATAGTAATAATGAAAATTGTGAGGGCAGCGTAGCCAATATAGAGCCCTATTTTAGTGATCTATAGCGATCTATCTGACTTTGGTATCTTAACAGTGCAGCACTTTTGCACATGTCAGCAGAGGATACTGACCCCACGTTTCCCCACATCACTTCTAGGGTGATGTCTGCAGCACAGGGCATCTGTGAGCTGATGTATCAGAACCGAGTTGCTGCGCTTTTCTCCAAGCGCGCTGGCTGCTCGGTAATGTTGCATCAGCAGCAGCTCGTAAAGAAGCGGTGGCTGACTTCACATGTATCGGAGGAAGCATGAGTGAGTCTTCACCCTCCTGGTGTGTTGGGGTATTACTAGTGAGTATTAGGGGAAGTCCTAATGAGTGGGTTGGGTAATTGGCCAGGTAAATTGGGAAGAAAATGGAAAAAAATTTGAAATAAAATATCTCATTATCTCATCCCACTTCTGCCATGTTTGTTGTTGTCAGAAACTATTGATTCGGAACTGCCCTCCACTGAAAGCATTGCTTAACACCCATTGTCAATGTAAAGAACAAAGATAAGTGTGTGGGCAGTGAATGATACACTTATAAAGATCACCAACACAGCAGGGTGAAACTATAAAGACAGTGAGCATGTCTCCAAAATATTTTCTTTTTTTCCAGCTGTTGCAGCTTGAATGTTGAGTTAAATCCTGTCCTCTAATGGGTCTAAAAATAGAACGCACAGTCCGTTCTGTCTCCTTCCAAACTGCTCAGTCCACTGAAAAACTGATGACACAGTCCAGGTGTAGCAGCCAATCTGGATCTGTGCTAACAGACCAAAACTATTTTAAGCCGTTTGAAACTCCACTGCCAGCTCCGCAGCTGAAACCTGAGGAGTCGATGCAAAACTCGCAGCCCAAACCAGAGACTGATCCAATGCAGTGGATTTCAGCCCGGTACGGATCGAACTCCAGCAGGAAGGAGCACCTCGGTGGCTTCAGGTCTCAGTCAGAGCGGTTAAAAACAGCCCCCTGCTATATATCAATACACGTCAGAGATCAATGAAAAAGAAATTGGACTGCAGAACACAGGAAACGGGCTGTTAATAATAGCACCACCTCATAAATCACTGCCAATATAAATAATTCAGGCCAGGAACTGCCGCCTACGAACGATACGTCGTAATCAATGACCCCGAGATTTCATTTATGGGAGAGAGGCTGGAGGAGAACGACAAGCTAACCCCCTCAAAACCAGGCTGAGCTAGAGCCTCAGACCTATAGTGTGTTTATAAAAGGGCTGCACAATGTGCCGTTTGTTAATTATTGCGGCATGTAAAGCAAGCCTCTCATAAATCACAGTGCTCTTTATTGTGCGCTGAGTAAATGAGGTTGGTGTAAGTGGTGACAAACTTGTTTATGAACTGTAAAGCACTGTGGCTTTAAATGTGTACCATAAATAAAATACTCACTCTCTAGTCCAAACAGTGTCGGCCATTTTTTCCTATTCGATTGTATGGGTCAGTCAATGGCTGTTAAATTTACAACCCGATATTGTGAAGTAGGGAACCAGAGGTGGAGCCAGACTCGCTTACTCAATTGGTAGACCCATCTCCTTCTCCCAGACCAAGTGTACCTTAGATCGTCTATTCAGTACTCAGACCCGATCCTTCTCCCAGACCAAGTGTACCTTAGATCGTCTATTCAGTACTCAGACCCGATCCTTCTCCCAGACCAAGTGTACCTTAGATCGTCTATTCAGTACTCAGACCCGATCCTTTTTCCAGCCCAAGTTTGCCTTAGACCGCCTACCCATTAGACTGAGTGTGCCTCAGAAGGTAGACATTCATTACGTAGACACGCTTCCTTAGTCCAGACTGTCTACTCATTGCACAAACCTGCTTAGACTGCCTGCACATTTTGTAGACCTGAGTCCTTGTTCAAGACCAAGTTTATCTAAGACCGTCTACTTAGTACTCAGACGTGCTTCCTTGTCCCAGACCAAGTTTGTCTCAGACTGCCTACTTATTAGGTTGACCCATCCTTTTTTTCCAGACCAAGTGTGTCTCAGATCATCTACACATTATGTAGACATGTCTTCTTGTCCCAGACCAAGTTCTTCTCAGACCGAACACTCATTACGCAAACCTGCTTCCTTGTCCCAGACCAAGTATGTCTCAGACCGCCTACACATTATGTAGACCCGCGTCCTTGTCCCAGACCTAAAGTGTCTTAGACTGCCTACACATTTTGTAGACCTGCATCCTTGTTCAAGACCAAGTTTATCTCAGACAGTCTACTTAGTACTCAGACCTGCTTCCTTGTCCCAGACCAAGTATGTCTCAGACCACCTACACATTATGTAGACCCGCGTCCTTGTCCTAGACCAAGAGTGCCTGAGACTAATTACTAATTAGATAGACCCATCCCCATTCTCCCAGACCAAGTATGTCTTAGGATGTCTACTCATTATGTAGACCTTACTTCTTGTCCCAGACCAAGTTTGTCCTAAATCATCTTCATTGGGTTTACAGCGCAGTGTGTTATTTACATCACTCCTGTCCTTAACCGAGTTCTGGTCAATTAAGTTTTAATTTAAACCAATACAAGATCATACAATTTTAGATGGTTATAGTTTATGAGTCACAAGAAGCTCCTGTCCGCTAATTGCATTGTTTTGCCATGTACATATAACCTGACTACCCTGTACTCAAAGAAGAATTGAGAAAACAGTGTTGCTACAGCTACATTTATGTTGCTTTTTTCCCTTTTGGAGCTTCTAAAGGAATTAATGAGCAAAAATGTAATTAGAACATAATTGAAGGTCAGACTATATATAGTACACATAGTATGTGTTACATATATATGCAAATTCCTCTTGAGAACAGGCTGTTTGAACACAGGTAGACTGTCTACAGATATCAGGGTACAAACGTTGAGCACGAAAGAATAGGTAGGATAGCAAAATAAATTAACTGCAAAATGAATTAATTGGAAAAACATGACTACCAGCTGTTGCAGAAAATATCTGGTTACTGTCCATATTACAATACAAAGAACCAACAACAAATTTCATAAACATTGCTCAAAAAATTTACTATTCGTGCTCGGCAGTTGACATATTGTGACTTAAATTTAAGATGGTAACGCCCATAGATTTTTACCTATGCTACAGGATGTATACAGCGGCTTTTAATAAGCTTCTTGTGCAGTTTTAAAATTCAAAATGCCTTGTTTTAAATGTCAGCACTCTCTGGTTTCTACCGATAAAGTGTGGAGCTACTTTAAGCCTGGATAACGGTTGAAAAAGCAATTTATCGGCGGGCGCAAAACATGCCCCATTTCACTTATTCTAAAAGCCTGTTTGGGCAAAGTGCACAAAATACTGGATCTCAGAAAGCTGTTGGAGAATGAAGGAGGACTATTGAACAAAGGTAAGTACTTTTATCATGTTTTAATACACCCAAAGTCAATTTTACACCAAAGTTCTCCTTTAAATCCAAATCTACCATTTCATCCAGCCATTCAAGGTCTTCTAAAAGTAGCAATTATATAAAACAGGTGGGAATGAATTGATAGGGTACATATTCAGTTTTTAAACCAACCATGCTTTACTGTGAGGCGGGTACGGGCTGCATATGCCATTTACACTGAATAAGCAAGCCGCCCAGGCAAGGCTTATAAGCCCTTACTGCATTACATAAATCTGGATCTACTCCCACATATGATACATGAGAGGAGGATGTTATAGGTCTTTCAACACAACAGACAATACAAAAGGATTGCATCATCATAAACACACAGAAGAGGCCTTATTTTATGTAACACGAGCATATAATTAAAACAGGCTGTAATCCTGTGACGGGTGGGAAGTGGATAGGAGTGTGTAGGTGAGAATAAAAGAATAAAAGAAGTCAGCCATGCATACAGACCATAAACAGCATGCTACATTTGAGAGATGACTTGTAGCGTGTAAAACAAGTAGTCTGTAGTTTGCATTGGGAAAACAAATAGCAGTGCACACAGCAAAGTGACATTTAAAATAAAGTTAAGGGTCAATTATACTTTGTTTTTGTTGTTTCAGTTGTTGTAATTGCTCATACCCACATACTTATACTCAGAGGTGGAAAAAGTACTGAAAAATTGTAATTAAGTAAAAGTACCTTTACTTTGCTAAAATTCTACTCAAGTAAAAGTAAAAGTACCCACCTAAAAATCTATTTGAGTAAAAATAAAAAAGTACTCAATTTAAAATGTACTTTGAGTAAAAGTTACATAGTTACTTTTAATTATGTGATGTAAAAAAGTACATTCCACACAAATAATTTGGACCTTTCAGGCAGTATTTGTTCAGACCACCCAATAAAACATTTTCAAGAACAAGTGGCATAGGTTTCTATGATCCATTTTTTTTCTTAACTGTTAAAAGTTATGGTCATATAGGTGACTATAAACAGTATTTTTATAGTTTTACAGTTCGATATTATTTTTTTTTACTTTTTCTTAGCTTTAACTGCTATTTACATGTTTTTTTCCCCAACAAATACTTAAGGAATCATCATCATACTTCAGGAAATCATACAAAAAAATGTTGGTCGGCGCCATTTTTTGGGGGTTTTTTACCCAGCATTTGATTTTTTACTCAGTAATGGGGAGTTTTCCAATGTAGCAAAGTAAATTACTTGTGTCAAAATGTACTTGAGTACAAGTAAAATGAACTATTTTATAAACTACTTAGAAAATTATAAATTACTCATAAAATCTTCTCAATTACAGTAATGTGAGTAAGTCACTGTGCATCGGTCAACAATACAGCACACTTTGCACAAGGAGAAGCTGTATGGGAGAGCTATGCGAAAGAAGCCATTTCTGCAAGCACGCCACAAACAGAGTCGCCTGAGGCGTGCTTTTGTGTGTTCTGTTTGTATATCATGATATATATCGTTATCGTGATATAAAAAATTCCATATCGTGATATATGATTTTGTCCCATATCGCCCAGCACTAATGGTAATGATGATATGATCGAGAATACCACGATAGCAGCATATGGGTAAAACTGTCCATGCAATATACAAGTGACTCTAATTCAATTCCGGAGGCCCCAAACACATATCATAAACAGGTCATTGCCCATGACATGTGGCCTGTCAGTGTAGTGCCTGAAATGAGACACAGGGAAGTACCCCTTTTTAGGCTAATGCAATCAGCTGATAGTGCACTCCACTAGATAGAGCAAACAGCATTACCATTATACATCATGATTCATCGAGATGTTCATCGAGATTCTGGTCACCTTACAGGCAGACTGGTGGCACAGTTTACTGTAACGGCTCCGGAAACCCCACCGAGAGCGCGGTGAAATATAGCATCGACCATATCGCCGCCTTCCATATTACTCATTCATTCATTATGCACTCTAAGCAGAGCGGCTCTTTGGCTGTGACCTTACTCATGGACCTTGTTTTAACTCCCCCCTCCCTCTCCAGATCCCCCCCCCTCGCTTTCTGATTTACCGCTCAGGAACCCGAGAGCCAGCGGAGTGGAGATAAATTTCTCAAAGAGAGATGAGATCTCGGACCCAGGCTGTCAGAATCCCCATGTACAAGGCAGAAGAGATCACAGAGATGGCGCTCACGGTGTTTCTGGTGGATCAGTGTCTAACAGCACTCATCTGGCCGCTGCTATCTCGCAGATGCGGCACAGAATGGAAGCGAACAGAGCTGCTATTCTGTTTCTGGCCTTGAGACAAATGAAAAATTCAAAAGCACTGCAGTTCAGAATGACGGCTATGGAGCGAGAACAGAGGAGGTATTCCAGCATCATAAAGCGTATGATATAATAGAAATGTGAAGGGCATCTGAGGCTGCATGCCAATCCAATACACATCCTCTATTCTGTTTCATTCACAGATTTAGAAATGATATAGAGCAGTGGATTTTCGAACTTACACGCCAACCAAGGTGGAAACCACAAAATACATGTTTTTAATGTATCAAAAAAACTTTAAGATTATACAAGCAAATGTATGTGGGTAAATCTCTGGGTCTTAAGAATTTTAATAAAACTCATTACATTATTCCAGTTAATTCTTAAAGAATCAGGGTTTTAATATGATACAGAGAAAACATGCTTAAAAATAAGCAAAATTTTTAACTTTTATAACCTATATATAGAACTGAAAGTTGTTTTATAACAGCTAGCTAGCTAATTAGCAATCAAATTGATTGATTGATTTAATCAAATAAATGTATTAGTAGTAATGTGTTTTCCTACAATCTACAGTCATTATTATTGATTTTTCAACAAAAATGAACAATATTTTTCACAGAAAGTAAACAAAAGCTAGTCCAAAAATCTAGCAATAGGTTTTAGCTAGGCAAATTAGCTTGTTTAGCAATTTAGCTTGCTAGTGGCTAATAACCTGAAACACTGCTGCTGCTGCTGAAACTGGAAAAGCACTTGTTTTATTACCTTTTGAATTGAATTTTTTTCTTCTCATCGATTACATAGCCTAGTCGCTAACTTTAGTTGCTAACAGGCTAAAAAAACAATGTTTTACTGATTGTATTGTGGCACTGTTCACATGATATGCCTATTAGCAAAATTATATTTCCAAAAATATTCATTTGACTGCATTTTTAATGTCTTTTTTGGCTTTAATTTATTTTATGTTTCATAACAAATATGTTGTTATTACATGACATCACATGAGAACAGCATATGCTGTTATTTTACACTGACAAAGCTAGTTGCGGTCATTCCCATTTGTTTCCACTGTATTATAATATCACTGACAGTTGGCTGTGGAATATTTAGCAGTGAGGAAATTTCACAAATGGACTTGTTGCCCAAGTGCTGCATCAGGTGTTGAGGCCATCGCACAAATCAATCACTGCATTTATTTAAGTGATTTTAAATTAATTGTTAGTCTTTAAGCTTTTAAAAGGATTGGATCTTACTTTAAATGATGGTCTTTGAATATATACTCTTTTTTCCCCTCATTTTTACCCGTTTTAATCCTTTTTTTTCCACAGCACACACCGTTCCCCCAGCTCATCCCCAGACTCTGCACTCTGAGCAGCTGCTTCTTCTCAGTGCGCGAGAGAGAGTCACGTCACTCCCGGGCACAGCACACGCGAACACCCACAGGATTCCCTCACGTCCGCGAAGAAAGGAAGCAGCAGCTCTGCCTCTTCTTCACATTTTCTTTTATCCCTCCTTCTCTTTCAACCTCTCTCCTTTTCCCACTCGCTTATCCTCTCACTCTCTATCTTTTCAACTCCTTTTCTTTTCTGCACCCTCTTTCTTTCTTCCTTTTTTCTCTCCTTTCTTCCCTCTCTCCCTCCCTCCCTCCAGCAGTCAGTCCCACATCATTAGAAAACCCCGCACGCTGCGGCAAACTCGCCCAGACTCACAGACCTTCATACGGCCACGTTCAGAGAGAACACTGGGGGAAGCAGGAGGGGGGATTCACAGGTGAGACTCGTCAAAGTGACCGCTAAATCCGGTGCAGTATTATATACCATATTAATATCATATCAGCATAACCACTTTATATATAGGTTTTACTTAAAAACTATGCATCTAACAACACATCCAACCATTCAATAGGCATAATGGGCAGCTGCTTTCTTTCTTTTAAATATATATCCTAATATATCCTGGTATAGTGCATACATATGCATGCATTATACTAGACTATAAAGCATAATATACACAAGTATATACATGCATGTATACACAATACACATATATCCTAATGCATGTACTGTGTATAGCAGTAGTAAAGCAAAATAGTATCCATATCCATGTATATGCATTATATCTATACTATACACAGTATAATGCATACAAGTATATACTGTACATGTAAACAAAGGTACTTCATATATATGTACTATATAAAGCATGTATATTAATATATGTGCTACATATAAAAGTTGTACATACATATGTAGTATAGTACTCCCATCTAGGGTCTCACCAAATATTTAAATACGAAGCTAAATTAGAAGCACACCAGTCAGATGGCCTTTCCAATTCATACACATTACTATCTAGCCATTCATATTCAGTTTCTTTTAAATATATACCCTACTATAAGGTCTGGTTTAGTGCATATACACATATATGCACTATAGTGCACTATACAGTATACATAGATAATAATATATAATATATAATAGATAATAAAGCATAACATATGCAAGTATATACATCTATAGTTGTATTGCTTTGCTACATAGGATAATGTATATAAATACACATATATAAATTACATCTATATGCACTGATATATACATTTATAAGGCATGACATATACATGTACTGTAATATATAACATTCTATCCATACATATGCACTATATATATAGTTTTACACTATACCATAAAGTAGACATGTATGCATGACTATACTTGTGTTGTATATAGTAAAGTATACTATATACAACACAAGTGTAAACATGTAGACATACTATATGTTTTACTTAAGTATAAAACATGCATTTATATGTACTATACAGTTTACAGCATAAATGACATGTCCAATTATAGTACATATATGTATATACCCATTATATACAACAATATACCTTATACTATAGTACATATGCTCATATATATGCATCATACTATGACTAGGACTTATATGGCCTAATAATATGTAGTATAGTATAGTACATATACATGAACATACATTATAATATGACTAGAACTGTATGGCATACTATGTAGTCTAGTATTGAACATATCCAGTACATGCGCATTCATTATACTATGACTAGAACTGGATGGCATATTATATACTCTAGTATAGAACATATACAGTACATGCACATACATTATACTATGACTAAGACTATATGGCATAATATATAGTCTAGTATAGTACATATACATGAACATGCACATACATTATACTATGACTAAGACTATAAAGCATAATATAAGGTCTAGTATAGCACACATACAGTACATACAGATGGGCTACACTATGACTATGGCTGTATAGTAAAGT
Organism: Astyanax mexicanus; assembly: GCF_023375975.1. Classification (NCBI taxonomy): domain Eukaryota; kingdom Metazoa; phylum Chordata; class Actinopteri; order Characiformes; family Acestrorhamphidae; genus Astyanax; species Astyanax mexicanus. The sequence goes on along the minus strand of NC_064411.1, from coordinate 49,367,086 downwards.
ACATGGTCTAGTATAGAATATATCCAGTACATGCACATACATTATACTAGGACTAGGACTATAAAGCATAATATATATTCTAGTATAGTACATATACAGTACATACACAAACACTATGACTATAAAGAATACTATCTAGACTATTACAGCACATGTACATGGACATACAATATACTATGGCTATGATTATATAGCATAATATACAGTCTTTTATAGAACATATACAGTGCATACACAACACTATACTATGCTATGACTACATAGCAGAGTATATGGTCTAGTATAGTACATATTCAGTACATGCACATACATTATACTATTTCTAGGACTATACAGCACAATATATAGTCCTGTATAGTACATGTACATGCATATACACACAGTATATATACTACTCTAGTGTTTAGACAATAGTTAGAGTCCTGTCCCATTCAGGGTCCCAGCAAACCCATGTGAAAATCAGACAGACCCTCCTCAGTAAGAGCACTGCCAAACTTTGTCAGCACAACCACACACACTCCACACACACACATACAAACTTAAAACGGACAGACAGACATAGCACATACATATAGGTGTGTGTGTTGCAGCAGCTGGGCTGGTGTGTGTACCACTGTACTCACCCCCCACACAAAGCAGGGACATGGCTGTGAGCAGCAGCAGCTCGAGCTCTCCGCGCGCTCTCCTCTCCCGCTGCTCTGCACGAGCGCCCACGCTCACCACCACCACCACACACTCATGATCCAGCCCGGGCTCACACTCTCTCTCACACACACACACTTCACACACTCTTCACGCTGCTGCTGCTGATGATGATGATGCTGCTGCTGATGCTGCTCGGTGCTCCGCTCTTCACCGCACAGCCATCTTGTTTCAGCACCGGACAGCTCAGCCCCGCTCGGCCTGTGACGTCACGGGGTTTCTCCTATACGGCCCACGCAGGCACGAGCCCAGCCTACCCCCCCCCAGCACCCCCCCAACACCATCACCGGCCCGCCCGCCAGCCCCCCCTGTCCGCCCACGCACACAGGGTCCGGGCCGCAGCAGCGCGCGCGCGGGGAGATCGCAGTGCAGAGAAAAAGTTACAGAACACGCAGAGAGAGAGAGAGACAGAGAGAGAGAGAGACTGATGATCATCACATTATTAATAATTACATAAGATACATAGATCCTAATGACCACCACCCCATAGTGACAACAGCAGTGATTACATTACACCTATACAATTATACAATTATATTAATAATAATAAAAAGCTATTGTTATTAATGTAACCACATACAGTTGAGATCATTATGAAACTGCACGTGATCAAAGCACACCTTATATAATAACAATAGTAACATTAATAGAGAGAAAAACAAAGAATGAAAAAAGAGAGACTGAATGAAGAGAGAGAATGGACCACCCCATAGTGATAACAGCAGTGATTACATTACACCTATACAATTATATTAATAATAATAAAAAGCTACTGCCATTAATGTAACCACATACAGTTGAGATCATTATAAAACTGCATGTAATCAAAACACCTTATATAATAATAATACATTAATACATAATATCAAATCAAATCAAATCAAATTTATTTGTATAGCGCTTTTTACAACAGGTGTTGGCACAAAGCAGCTTTACAGAAACATGATTACAGGACAAAGAATCAGGCAAAACATTACACATAGAAAATACAGAATACAGAACCCCCAGTGAGCGCGGAGGCAAGGAAAAACTCCCTCAGAGCTGCAGGAGGAGGAAGAAACCTTGGGAGGACCAAGACTCACATTAAAGGGGGGACCATCCTACCACTGGTCAAACGGCTTTTAAATAGAAATTTAAAAAGTCTTTTATACATCCATATAGGTTTTATGTACTCAGGAGTGTAATAGCGCCACTAATGGCTTGGATGTAATCTGTAGTGGAGAGTAAGATGGTCGATGAGCAGCTGATCTGTGGTGGTGGTGGAGAAGAGCTGACTTCAGAAACTTCCATCAGTCTGGCCGGACAGGAGACGCGAGAGCCTGAGGGTCCAACATCGGTATCGGGTCAGACAGGTGGGCAGTCAGTAACTCGGAGGAAAGCAGAGAGATGGAATTAGTTTTGACTGGATTTATGCAAAACTGAGAATATTAAAACATTATCAGAGTGTGGCAAATGACTCCGGCAGAACTGAATAAAACAGCCTAACTAAAGGCAGAGAGCCAGAAGGTAACATAGACATGGAGGCACCCTGAAACACCAGCATCCACCCACTCCACCGTCCACAAACCTGAGTGACCGTGTGCAGTGGGAGAACAACAGCACCAGCATCTCAGTTTACCACAATTTCCTCTGTCCATGAACCCCTGGATCTGCAGCCTTATCTAAAGGGAAAAACATTAATTACCAAAAGCTAAACTAAACAAGTAAGTTTTCAGTCTAGACTTAAAGATTGAGACTGTGTCTGAGTCCCGAACATATTCGGGGAGATTATTCCAGAGTTGAGGCGCTTTATAAGAGAAAGCTCTTCCTCCTGCAGAGCTCCTCTGAATTTTAGGAACTACTAATAAACCAGCACCCTGAGATCTGAGTAATCGCGGTGGTTCATAACAGGAGATGAGGTCTTGTAAATACTCAGGAGCGAGTCCGTGTAGGGCTTTATACGTTAACAGGAGAATTTTATAGTCTATGCGGAATTTGACTGGAAGCCAGTGCAGTGCTGATAGTACTGGACTAATATGGTCAAATTTTCTCGTTTTAGTAAGGACCCTGGCTGCAGCATTTTGAACTAGCTGAAGTTTATTTAAGTTACTGCCGGAACATCCAGACAGTAGCGCATTACAATAATCTAGCCTTGAGGTAATAAAGGCATGTACTAATTTTTCTGCGTCATGCAGTGATAGGGCATTTCTTAGCTTGGCGATGTTACGGAGGTGTAGAAAAGCTGTTCTAGTAACATTAGATATGTGTTTATCGAATGCTAGATCTGAATCTATGATAACTCCAAGGTTTTTAGCTGCTGAACCAGGGGTGGCTGAGAAGTCAGCCAGATTTAGCATTAAGTCTGATAATTTATTTCTAGCAGCTTTGGGGCCTAATAGGAGAACTTCTGTTTTATCACTATTTAATAGGAGGAAGTTGTGCGACATCCATGATTTTACATCTTCTACACAATCCTCGATTTTCTTTAATCTCACTCTGTCATCAGGTTTGGCTGATATGAAGAGCTGCGTGTCATCCGCATAACAATGAAAATTCACATTGTGTTTTCTAATAACTTTGCCCAGTGGGAGCATATATAATGTAAATAATAACGGTCCTAATATAGAGCCTTGTGGAATTCCATATCTTACCTTGGTATAACTGGAAGACATATCATTTATCCTCACAAACTGATAGCGATCGGTTAAGTACGATTTAAACCATGCTAAGGCAGTTCCTGTTACACCGACCATGTTCTCTAGTCTTTCTAAAAGGATAGTATGATCTATTGTATCAAAGGCTGCGCTCAGATCGAGAAGTACGAGTAAGGAAACACAGCCTTGGTCGGCGGCTATAAGTAGATCGTTTGTTATTCTAACTAAAGCTGTCTCAGTGCTATGATAAGGCCTAAATCCAGATTGAAATTTTTCATAGATCTGGTTTCTTTGCAGGTAAGAGCAAAGTTGTTAGGCTACAGCTTTTTCTAAAATCTTAGAAATAAAGGGTAAGTTTGAAATAGGTCTATAGTTAGACAGTACACTAGGATCAAGATTTGGTTTCTTGATCAGAGGTTTAATTACAGCTGTTTTAAAGGCTTTGGGTACATGGCCCAGGGCGAGCGATGAGTTTACTATCATTAACAGAGGTTTAATTATATCTGGCAGTACCTGTTTTAATAATTTTGTGGGAACAGCATCAAGTGTGCAGGTTGTGCTGTTTGAAGAGGAGATAATTTTCTCTAGTTCTAGCTGTGGAAGTGGGTTAAAGACTTCCAACCTAACTTCAGTAACAGAGTAATACAATTACAATAATACATAACATTAATAGAGAAAAACAATGAATGAGAGAAAGAGAGACTGAATGAAGAGAGAGAATGGAGAGAGTGTAGAGAGAGAGAGGGGGGGGACAGACTGAATGCTAATACTAAAATGTAATGTATGCATGTAATAAAATTTGCAGTATCATCACAATCTATTATCTATTGGATGAGAACATTAACACTAGCACTAATAACAACAATAATATAACCACAGTACAACAAATATAATGCATTATTAAAACTGCATGTAACTACATATAATAGGAAAATATGCATGTAATCAAGCACGCCTTGTATAATAATAATAATAATAATAATAATAATAATAATAATAATAACAGTACTAATAATAATAATAATAATAATAATAATAATAATAATAATAATAATAATCATAGTAATAATAATAGTAATGGAGAGAGAGAGAAAGAGAGAGAAACACTGAATAGGAGGAAGATGGACATCACATAATGATTAATTACATAATAGATCTTAATGACCATCACACCATAGTGATAACAGCAGTGATTACATTACACAATTATATTAATAATAGGAAAAACTGCTGTTGTTAATGTAACCATATACAAGTGAGCTAACTGCATGTGGTCAAAGCACCTTACATAGAGATAGACTGAATGCTAGAGAGAATGGAGAGAGAGAAAGAGAAAGAGAGATAGACTAAATGCTAATCCTAATAAATCATTAATGCCATTACATCATACTGATAATTGGGCTAATTATTAAAACTGCATGTAATAATAATCACAGTATCATCACAATCTATTATCTGTTTAATGAGATCGTTAATATTACTAATAACATTAATATAACCACAGTACAACAAATACAATGCAATAGTAAAACTGCATGTAACCACATATAATGGGAAAAGAGAGAGAAAGTGAAAGATAGAGTGAGAAAAGAAAGTGTGTGTGTGTGTGAGAGAGAGAGAGAGATAGAAAGAGAGAAGGATAGAGAGGGATAAAAAAGAGAGGGAGAGAAAGAGAGAGGGCTAGAGAGTATGAGGGAGAGAGAGTGAAGGAGAGAGAGGGGTAAAGAGGGTGAATTAAGAGGAAGACAGGGATAGAAAGAGAGAGGGAGAAAAAAGAGAGGGATAGAGAGTGTGAGGGAGAGTGTGTGTGAGAGAGAGGGAGAGAAAGAGAATGGAGAGAGATAATGAAGTGAGTGAATGAGTGAATGAAGAGGGAGAAAAAGAGAATGAAGAGATAGAGAAAGAGAGAATTGAGAGGGAAAGAGAGAGACTGAATGGGAGGAAGATGGTCACATGATCAGTAATTACATAATAGATCCTAATGACATTAATATTCTATCAACAATGTTGATATAAACACATTAAAAGTTCTGCTGTCGTTAATGGAACCACGAATAATTAGAATAATTAATCAAAGCACACATTATGTAATAATAGAGGGAGAATGAAGCTAGAGAGAGAGAGAGAGAGGTGGGGGCTGCGAGAGAGAGAGAACAGAGAGAAAGAGAGAGAGAGTGGAGAGAGCGAGAGCAAATAGAGAGAGAAGGAGAATGGAGAGAGAGGGATTAAGAAAGAGAGAGAACAAAAGATCACATCTTAATGACATTAATATCATACATATTAATACATACATTTATTAGCACTAATCATGCTAAAATAATCACAATACTCCAATATATCCTATTAATAAGAGGAAATTAATTATAATCAGTGAAACCACATGTAATAGCAAAGTGAATGCAAACAAAACGACATGCTTTTATAATTTATAGAGAGTGATCGTAAAAATTATATTGCAATTCCAATGGCCAATATTTTTAAGTGTATTTAAGTGTATGTAAGTGTATTATTATTAAGCTATACACTGTATCAGTGGCATTAAACAGTCATAAAATGAGAATAGTATAGCCTGAACTGATGGCCCAGGTTCTAATGTTGATTTATATGTCTGAGCTGGAACATCTGATTTTATAATGATAATAACTATCTACACCGTATTTCGAGCGTCCAAACACCATTAGAACATGTTCACAGATTGATATTGGACAATACTGTGTGTAGGACTGATTTAATGAGACACTAATAGATAGCAGTGATAATAAACTGTATAATGCTACTGTTTTTACTACTATTCAGAAATTAAACAGGGAAAAAATACAGACCCATGTGGTAAAAAGCTTCATAAATGAACACGTGCAGCTGCATTGTCTGGAGTGATGCAGTGCGCATGTTCACCCTCTGTCCTGAAGGTGGTAGTAAAACACTGCTGGATACAGTCAATACAGATACTTTCTCATGCTTTCTCATGCTTTCAGCAAGTTGCACTTGTTGCTGACAATGACTGACTAATCCCTGTAGAAAAGTACTGCCAATAGAATAGGACTGGCTGGCACCATGCCTAATACCAGGTGTGGCCAGTAGAGGTATAAAGACACCTATAATTAAGTTGTGGGGCAGTGGAACTGTGTTTTCTGGAACGACAGGTATCCCATGACTTTTGTCTATAAAGTATAGAATGTATGTATACAACTCATTCTGTTACATATTTCATTTAGTTTGCTGCAGTAACACTGTTGAATACTCTGCTGTTCTGGAAAGGCTTTAAAGTAGGTTCTGGAATATTGCTGTTAGAATTTGATTGCATCCAGCCACAATACTAGACCCAAATACAGCTCTGTAAAAAATTAAGAGACCACTTCAGTTTCTGAATAAGTTTCTCTGATTTATCTATTTATAGGTTTATGTTTGAGTTAAATGAGCATTGTTGTTTTATTCTATAAACTACAGACAACATTTCTATCAAACTCCAAATAAAAATATTGTTATTTAGAACATTTATTTGCAGACAATGGTAAATGGCTGAAATAACAAAAAAAAAAAGATGCAGAGCTTTCAGACCTCAAAAAATGCAAAGAAAACAAGTTCATATAATCATAAAGTTTTAAGAGTTTAGAAATCAATATTTGGTGGAATAAACCTGGTTTTAATCACAGTTTTCATGCATCTTGGCATGTTCTACTCCAACAGTCTTACACACTGCTTTTGGATAACTTCATGCCACTCCTGGTGCAAAAATTCAAGCAGTTCAGCTTGGTTTGATGGCTGTAATCATCAATCTACCCTTTTGATTATATACCATAGGTTTTCAATTTGGTAAAATCAAGGAGAAACATCACCATTAAGTGGCGAGCATATGTGTATATACATAAAATGTACCATTTTTAATTCATTTATTACATGTGCAATGCCATGAAATATCATTAAATAATGTCTATTAATCAATGCTAACTGGTACTGTTCAATGTATGTATACATTTGTATACATATAATCATAGCCCAGTAACTATTGTGTGCATTTACTCCTCAGTTTATGTTTTAATGCTTTACTTACTCTCGATCACATGAGAAACTTTTATTGTATGAATAACTCCTGTTAGAATGGTCTTTTAGTCATCACTACACAATATTTCTCATAAAGCCTGATGCTGTTCTATTAAAGTACACATTATTGTATGCTTGTATGAATCTCGTCTTTGTTCTATTTATGTGTTCACCGGATGTAGCTGTCAGGCGCTGCTGCGTAGGTTTTTCTAAGTTTGAGAAGATTGAAGGTCCACAACCTTGGCTTGCAGTCAAGTGTTATTCTAAGCCTGCAGAACTCAAAGCCCTGACAGCTGTTAAAGATAGCCAGCGAGTGATGTGCTTGTTTGAGAGTTCAGATAAGGTTGTGCTGGTTGCTGAAGGCAGAGGTTATTTTTAATGTTTTGCCTGTGTATTAAATTGGGACTGGGTGATATTCCACTCATGATTTGTGCTTTGAGTTACAGGGGTAGAAATGGCAGCATTTAATGGGCAGCCCTTTCAGGACCTATAAAGCCTTCAGACAAGGCCTAATGATGTTTTTTTTTTTTTTTATGAAACACATTTTAATTCAGAAAAATGTTTGTATTTAAAAATTACAGCATTGCAGTGTATTACAGCAATTATTTTACCTTTGTATGGCATCCCACAGACGTTACAACTGGGCCTGTAGGCTTTAAGCTGTAGGTTACACTTGTAGGCTGCCAAAGCTGATGTTCCAGGTGGTAGCATAAATGCTTGAGTGGCGATAAATCTGGGGACCAGGCAGCCCAAGGAATTTTTCAATCTGGCAGAAACATTCCTTGGAAACTCTTGATGTGTGTGAGCATTATCCTGCTGTGAGACCTGCAGTGAGCAGCAACAGCAGGGGATGTCTTGTATTTCCTGCACATAATGCTGAGTTAGTGTCTCTTGGATCACTACTAGGGGTGACAGACTATTGAATGCTGTTGATGGCTTCCCAGATCATTACATCACAGTAATGGCAGTATTGAAGCGCTCACCATGAAGTCTCCATTCTCAAACTTAACCATTTTTGGATCCCAAACAGAACCTCGATTTGTTGCTAAAGTTCATCCATCCTGCCTCTTTCAGGGCGTTTTCTCACCTGAAAGTCCGTACCAGAGTCCACACCAAGGTTTATGCCTTTGTTACATTGTGTAGATTCGGTCCCATTAGTTTAAGTGTCACTCTGCAGTTTAGTGAACAGACTTAAAAACTTTACTACATCCTGTCGTCATGAACTATGTGGGCAGAGTCTCTCTACACTTCATATAGACTGGTTTGTAGAATGCTAGTTATGAGTTTGGCGAGTTGCTTTACCAGAATGCTATCAGAATCTATATCAGAATCTGACTTCCCTTTGTGTACAAGGTCCCTGCAGCAGAATGAGTGTAAAAGATTATTCTCAGATTTCTTTAATAAATAAGGGTTGATCTACTTTACTGTTGATATACAGTAAATAAATGAATTCCCAGTATTAAGTGTTTGTGATTGTACTGCTGCGAGATGATCCTGTTTTCACACCTGTTGTTTGGTTTTCTGTTTCGAATTATGTTCTGTTCCAAATAATGATACTTGGGTCAGATTGACTAACTGTGGTGCTCGAGAACCATATTTTCTGAGCCAACGCCAAAATCTCATCCATGTCCAGTTCCGCAAACGTTCCTGCGCTTGCCTTGCGGCTTTCCGTAGCACTTCTATTGCTTGTTGACATTGTTCACGTCACTATTTGCGTGAGCCAAGTCTCAAGACTATAATATTAAACACGGTTGATTTTATCTGAAGGCCAGTAAGAGAAAGAGACTGGCCAAAACTTTTAATCCTAACCACCTCATACTAAATGATCAAGATGATGCAACCACAACTCGACTGCAACTCGACTCAAGCAAGACTCTCGTGATTTTATCCTGACTCTGGAAATTTGTCTGCGACAGTGAAATCGATTAAAAAAAAATAGTTTGGTGTAAAGTTTACATTAGCTGCATTTCAAGATGTCAACAATCTCTCACCAAGAGGTGCACTAGAATCACACAGGGAGGCCAAAGCAGACATAAATACCCTGATCTGAAGGCCGAGGTCTGTTAGTCAAATAAGTTTAATGTTAGATATTCTTTTTATGACCACTTTAAACATGGCATTTTCACTGTAATCTGTGCTCTTTTTTTCTATAAACTGACCAGATGTTTTTATTTAGAACTGCTTAATCTGTAAAACTATTTATAAAACCAGACTAATAAATCCTGAGTTAAATCCTTTATTAAATATTTTTTTTTTAAATCATGTTAATAATCCTCTTCTCAGTGTGTGTGAATCCGGATTAATCCCCACGCTGGCCGGCAGGATGCTGCTGCTATGCGCGGTGTGTTTTCCGCACCACAGCGACTCAGAGAACTTCAGCTGCAAGATGGCTGCGGGAGACAACAGCGGCCGGGCGCCGTGCTTAAACTTCTCCGCCCCGGGACCTCTGGGGAACAGCCAGCCGAGCAACAACCCGTACACTCTGGCTACAAATAACGCGGGAGGGTCGGCGGGGACAGCCGGGGGTTCGCAGGGTGCAGCGAGACGCTCGAACCCCCAGTCGGGGCCTAGCGGCCCGGAGAGCACCGGTGTTGCGTCAGGGCTCCCGCCGAACATGAGAAACTCTTTCCCGCAGGCCGCGGCTCAGGGCGCCGCTGTGGCTGGGGCGGTCGGGGGGTCTATGTCTGGCGTAGCTACGAATATGCTGGGCTCGATCTCGAATTTACAGCCAGCCGCTGCTGCACCGGCTACCCACTCGTCCCTGTCCTCGGGAACTCCAGCAGCAGCTGCCGTTCTCGTTTACCGAGAGCCTGTTTATAACTGGCAGGCGACGAAAAGCACCGTGAAGGAGCGGTTCGCCTTCCTGTTCAATAACGAGGTTCTGAGCGACGTTCATTTTCTGGTGGGGAAAGGACTCGGGGTGCAGCGGATACCTGCTCACAGGTAACGTTAAATAACCGTTAACTAACCTAATAACCAAGATAACTATGGATTTCAGACCCACTGCTGTCTGATATTGTGTTTTTATTTGCATACTGAATAAATAAGATAACCTAGATGTATGCTAGCTTGCTAACAAGCGTTAAGTCTGAGTCTGAGATTAGCTTAATTGTAGGTTAACCTATGTTAGTTGTTTTGGATGGTAGTGTTTGTGTAACTGTGAGTTAACGTTACGTTAGTTGTTTGTCATAAGAGCCTAAACACTCGTTTTTGCTTAAAACTTTGCATATAAGCTATATTCACTTCTTCTAAACTTATCAGTGTTTGATTAACTAGCTGTTTCTGGAGCTTTAAAGATACTGAGTTGTAGGAAGTGCTGGAATATATGAATGCACAATTTGGCCCTAAATTAATATCGCGAAATTTCTGGGTATTTTTGCGATAACTAACATTAACTATATTCTTGGCGATATGAAAGCTGAAATGAAAAATATTTAAATTGTTTTATCTTAAATATTTACTACTACAACTGAATGTTAGCTTTATTATGATTAAGTTTTATTTACAACAACAGAATAACAAAAGTTGACACCAAAAAAAAAAGGTCAAACTCTAATATTTTGTTGAACCGCCTTTAGCTTTGATTGCAGCAAAATAATCATTAGTTGCAGCTCTAAAACTAATACAAATAAATGAAATATTGTTCAAATCTGCAGATACCAAAGTAATTCTGATATCGTGCATCCCTATATAAAAATATCATAATATAGCAGAAACAGTTGAATGTTTAGTTTTAACAGCTTCATTTGATTGAGGGTTTGTTGTAAGAATCAAAACATAGTCAAGACAGTCTAGCCTCCTGTGTATGTGTTTTATGATAAAAGTGCATTTTCTTTAAACAAATCTAAAGTAGGCCTAGGTTAATTTTAAAAGGACAATTTTGTGAAAATTGCCCATTGTAAATCTGTTATTTGTGTGGTGTCACAAAGACATTTGCGTTTTGTTTTAAATGTTGTTTAGCCTAAAACAACTTTGACAGTGAACTGTCACCTTCTTTAATAAAGCCTCTTTGGAGGACAGCCAATCAGGGTAGAGGTCATTTAAAATCTGTGTATAAGCCAAAGGCATTGTAACAAAAATAAAAAATAGTCTTGTATTATTTTAGTGATAATGATACTTCAGAAAATTTGAGACAGTGACCTGTGTAATGTTGTTTTTTTATTTGAAAAAAAGCCACATGAATAAACCTCAATAAACAATAAAATATTATATAGAATTAAAATATAGTATGTGTGCATGTGTAATCATGAGAACAATGTTATCAGACTAAGAAATGATGTCATTGTGTCTGTGTTATTGTTTTGGTAGGTTTGTGCTGGCAGTTGGCAGTGCCGTATTTGATGCCATGTTTAACGGAGGCATGGCGACAACTTCGACGGAAATAGAGCTGCCTGATGTTGAACCTGCTGCATTCCTGGCCTTGCTCAAGTGAGATATCATTCTCTATACCATAAGAAATGTTTGGGACATATGGAACTTGTTTCCACTTTTTCTTAACACAGCTTTTCCTCATATGTATTTTTTGTTATTTATAGCATGTTGTACGTTGTCAGCAAAGGAAACTGTTTAAAATAAACAGCAAAAAGGTTACTCTGTTTAGTTTTTTAGCCCCACTATTGTCCTATAGAATACTCTGAACACAAGCCTGGAAATAACTATGTCTGGTTTCACTGATACAGAATAACCATCATCCTTTCATGAACAAATGTTAAAAGTTCTATTCAGTACGTGGAAAAAGTAATGCTAAAATTATTATAGCCAAATATTAAAATCTGCCAATCATTTACATTTGTTTTGAGTCAAAATTAGAGTCTGACTTGATTCGATTATCAGATATATTTATTAATGTCTTTTACAATAACAGTTTTGTTTAGATACATAAAGTTTTTTTTTTCTTTTAATATCACTTAACCTACCATTACGAAGTATGTTAGTGTTTACATAAATATTAACCCAGTTTGTAGTTACCAAAATGTTTTTCTAACTGTGGTGGCTTTGCCTTTGTCCAAAATAATAACATTTTAAAGATCTGTTTCATGTTTAAATGAATCATTTCAAATGAAGTTTGATTTCAAATTTGAAATATCGATTTTAGAAATCCAGCCTTAGTAAAAATATTTCTGACCACCTCTAAATGTGGTTTGATTTAATTGATTAAAATCCAGTTTTAATGATTCCTTAGCCTTATCTAAACCTGAATGTGAGCCTGTCACAGATATAGATGCAAATATATGCAAGGTGTAAACAACCTTGTTGTAATTGCGGTTACACTTGTTTTATTAACATGTTTAGTAACATTTGCAACCTGAACATTTTCCAGGTTTCTGTACTCCGACGAGGTCCAGATTGGTCCAGAGACTGTGATGACCACTCTCTACACAGCGAAAAAGTATGCAGTCCCTGCGCTGGAGGCCCACTGTGTGGAGTTCCTCAAGAAGAACCTGCGTGCGGACAATGCCTTCATGCTCCTCACACAGGTATGGATCTGTTTCATACCAATACAAATATCACTAGGCCTATACAGTATTGTGTTGCATCACTTTTGCCATGTCCCATGGAAGCTAAAGGGCACTGCTTTGACTTGATTCAAATTCAAAGAGTTTATTGTCATATGTACAGTACAGAAACGGGTTTCAGTGTACAATGAAATTCTTTCTTTGCTCTTCGCCAAGAATGCCAAATAGAAGATAGAAAAAGTGCAAAAAAATACAATAAGGTTATAAATATTAAACTAATTGTCAAAGACATAAAAGAAATAAAAGTTACTTAAGCAAAGAAATGTATAAAAAAGTACAAGTGTGAAATAATGCAGTTATGGACATTAACTATATATATTAAAAAAAGATTAACAGTAAAGTGACGGCTGCAATGTAAACATGTTGAAGTAAAGTGCAGGGTTATACCTGAGGTGTGTTTAGAGTCTGAAGGCAGGGTCATTCCTTAGGTGTGTTCAAGAGTCTGATGGCCGTGGGGAAGAAACTGTTCTTTAACCTGGTGGTCTTGCATTTTACACTTCTGTACCTCCGGCCTGAGGGCAGAAGTGTGAACAGTCCATGCTGGGGATGGGTGGAGTCTTTGAGGATGGATGCAGCTCTCCTGTGGACTCTGTGGTGGTAGATGCTCTGCAGGGAGGGCAGTGGAGTCCTGATGATCTTCTCGGCAGTCTTCACCACTCTCTGCAGACGTTTGCGCTCTGCCACAGTCGTGCTGCCGTACCACACGGTGATGCAGCTGGTCAGGAGGCTCTCGATCACACAGCTGTAGAAGTTGTTGAGGATGTGGCAGAGTTGCTTGTCTGCTCGCATGAACAATTTTAGCCAGACACAGCTAGTCACAATCATTCCACCACACTATCCACTGTGGGTGTGCCAGTTTGTATCGTATATACACGATAATATCATCAACATTTTTGAATATCGTGAACGATATTATACTCTGAAATATCATGCCATATCACCCACCCCTAATTATCACAACAGGGTACTACTTTTTGACTGTTTTTAGCAAAAGAATAGTTAACACTGTTTGCATTTCCTATTATATATCTACTAGAGACAGATTATATCTGTCCAGTATCATTTATTTTACTTTAATCCTGGATATATGGAGATATTTAGAGTGCATTATTAGCATTATCGTGACATTCTGGATCATTGATTTCTGTTATAAATCTAATAAAATTGTTGTATTTTTTAATATTTTAATTAGGGGTGTGTCATATCATGCCTTAACAGATGCAATAATAAAATTATAAAAAAAATCATTTTGTTGCAGTAGTGTATTCTTAAAATATATATATTTTTAATACAGTGCTTTGTCATATCGCCAAGAGTATCGTTATCGCGAAAAATACCATGAAATATCGTGATAATATTTTATGGCCATATCGCCCACCCCTAGTGGTAATGCCTTTTATAAAGTACATATTCTCAGTACACACATATTACTATGGAACGAGGATCCTGATTCTTATCCATCTGGAACCCACTATCAGTTATATTCATGTATACTTACTTATGCCACCTTGCCATGGAGAGCACACTGGTCATTGTTCAGCCTCACTCACTAGATAATACCTCACAATTTGCATCCATGTCTATCCCATATTTTTTGTTATTTTTCAACTTTGTAGGCAGTGTGTTGACACACTCATCACTGTATTGTTTTAATTACATAAATATAATTCACTTGTATTTATGATGTTTCATTTTCCAGGCACGGCTCTTTGATGAACCTCAGCTGGCCAGTTTGTGCCTTGAGAACATTGATAAAAACACTGGTGATGCTTTGGCTGCTGAAGGCTTCACAGATATAGATCTGGGTATGTATGGTGGGGTTGATTTAGAAGGTCCAGTGAAAAACATTGATTATTGTCATCTACAGTGGCATCTGTCAAGGGGTGGGATCTACATATTAGGCAGCAAGTGAATAGTCAGTTCTTGAATGTTATGTATAATAGAAGCCAGTAAGTCAGTGACAGGGTCATGGGCACCTAAGACTTATCAATAGGAGTGTGGTGAGAGCGTGTGGCACAAGCTCTCGTGAGATTACAAAGTTACAATATTTCTTATGAAGCTTGAACCTGTAGCGCAGGAAGAAAAAAATAGACAGTATATTATGGAGTTTTAAAGAGGGATCTGGCAACACAGTAGCAATGGTGGATGGCACAACATAATGCAAAAACACTCTGTCCCAAGCAGGCGTGTCTTTTCAACTGCAGGAGATATAGTTAGTGCCCAAAGGTCCAACTGCTTCCAGAAAATGTAGACATGCTGATATTCTTGAAAAAGAACATGATTGTATCATAGACAGTTAAACTAATTCCTTAGCTCTGTACTGTATTTGAACAAAAATATTGACTGGTTATGGTTGTACATGGTTAAGTTACAAGAGAATCAGGTGGAAAAAAACTGAAACCATAGGCTTAATATGACTAGTTGTGGTTAGCACTTGTTGTTTGCATGATATAGGATCTAGGATTTTTTTATTTTTTATTTATATTGTTAAATTTTTTATAGACTCATTTTGTGATCGAAACCAGTCTGTTACATTTTCGTTATATGATTTTGTCAAGTAAAACTAAATTTTTAAAGTCATTTTTATTTTTGAAGTTTTCTTTGAACCCAGTATCGTGTCTTGTCTTGTTACATGAGACTACTTATCAATGTCTTATGTATCTTTGGGTCTTTGTCTTAACGGGTTATAGAAGTTTTTAGCAGCACAAGGGTGACCTAAGTTAGGCTGATCAGACTATATATTGGCCTTGACTTTAAACATCCTCTGTTTTTTACCCTCAGACACGCTCGTTGCTGTATTGGAGCGGGACACACTGGGCGTGCGGGAGGTGCGCCTGTTCGGTGCCGCGGTGCGTTGGGCTGAGGCCGAGGCCCACCGCCAGCAGCTTCAGCCCACACCCGAGAACAAGAGACGCGTGTTGGGTAAAGCCCTCACCCTCATCCGCTTCCCTTTAATGACCATAGAGGAGTTTGCCGCAGGTACACCGCACCATGCCAGTCACTCTTGGGACACACCCAGTCGTTCTCAATCCCAGCCATGGGGACCCACCCCACCGTACCGTACCCCCACCCCCTGCACAGGGGTGCTCATGCCTTCCCTGCTCTGACACACATGTTTTGAGTCATGCTTGATTGTTCATTAGTTCAGTGGGGTTGTATAAGCGGGTTTGTTGTGCATGGCAGTGGGTTCCAGGATTGGGAACCACTGGGTTGCCTCAGCCTGTCATTAATCCATGCCCGTTTTCCTCCTCTAGTGGTGTAAATGTGTTTGAATGTCGCTGCGTGTAGGTCCTGCGCAGTCAGGCATCCTGACGGACCGCGAGGTGGTCAGCCTGTTCCTGCATTTCACAGTGAACCCTAAGCCTCGCGTGGAGTTCATCGACCGGCCTCGGTGCTGCCTGCGCGGTAAAGAGTGTAGCATCACGCGCTTCGGCCAAGTGGAGAGCCGCTGGGGGTACAGTGGAACCAGTGACCGGATCCGGTAAGAACATATACTGTTAGGGGTGTGCCATATTGCATCCTACGCAATAATATCGGCAAAAATTGTGAATATTGTGAATGATATTATACCCTCAAATATCGTGCCACATCATCCACCCCTAGTTATTGCATCAGGGTACTATTTTTTAGCTGTTTTTAGCAAAAGAATAATTTGCAATGCTCTCATTTTCCATTATATATCTACTAGAGACAGATTATATCTGTCAAGTATCATTTATTTTACTTTAATCCTGGATGTATGGAGATATTTGGAGTGCTTTATTAGTATCATGACATTCTGGATCATTGACTTCTGTTACAAATCTGATAAAATTCTTGTATTTTTTAAAGTCTCAGTTAGGGGTGTGCAATATCATATCATATGCAATTATAAAATGTAATTTTCAATTGTTGCAGTAGTGTATTCTAAACAAAAATAAATATTCAGTGTTTTGTCATATCGCAAAAATACCATGAAATATCGTGATGATATTTTAGGGCCATATCGCCCACCTCCATATATTATACACACTTTGGCCTAATCCCATTTTACCCCTTGGCCCTACCACTTTTCCTTATCCCGATGTGCGTTCACGCCTAGGGGTAGGGTGACCTGATTCTTGTTAGGCTGGAGGGTAGACCTAGGGTAGGTTAGAGGAAGTGTTAAGGTTACATGGCCCTTCAAACTGATTTTTCAGAGGCACAAACAAAACAGAGGGCTATGAGAATCACTGGCAAGATGACAGCACAAGCCACCAAAAAACAAAACAAATGCAATAATATTATTGCTTTGTTATTGTTGTATTGTTAAAAATTACAATAACCGCTATATTACCATAGTTTCATGTGTAGTTTCAATGTTTTAAGGCCATTTTCTTCATAACACGCATAAGTTTCCTGTTCCACCTTAAATGGTGCAACAGATGGCAGAGGCTGCAGCATTTAAGGTGGAACAGAAAAGTAAAATAAAATAAAAGCTAATAAAAGCGAATTTCAGCTTCACACCACAGAGGAATTAAGGAATAGACAATAATTGCTGCAACACCTGCCCCCTTCCTAAAGACATACAATGCCCTAAAGTTGACTAGTTAGCTAGGTTGCTGAACTTTAGTGCTCCACTGCTAAAGCTGTATCTGTATTGGGTGCTTGGAAGGTTGTCTCAATTCTTCAATTGAGTGTTGTACCCCTTGCAACAGTACTGTTTCAAGGAGAAGGGTTACAAAAGAAAAATAGGCTTGGGCCTTTCACTTCTTCGCTTGCTTTAAGACACTGTCACAATATTGGGTCTAGCTTCGTCTCGTTTGCTGCTAATTGTGCTTACGTTGTCTGGTCTATGATGAGAGATCATGCACCACTCTGATGTGCTGATGGATGCATCTTATCACTTTCTGAGACCTGCACAAATCCATTGTTAAAAAATGATAGAATATTGATTTGTTTCTGATGTGTATTGTAGATACTGCTAATGGCACAAATTTTGTTTCTCTCTGTTTTGCAGATTCACAGTAAACCGCAGGATATTTGTGGTGGGCTTTGGATTATATGGTTCCATACATGGGCCAACAGACTATCAGGTCAACATACAGGTACAGTCCTGCATGTATTTATTTTTGCAGTAAACAGTTGGGTAGCCTACAATAGCTGTCAAAAGTTTGGACACACCTCTTTTCATTCAGTGTTTTGTTTCTTGATTGTGTTGCATTGTAAATTTAATATTGAAGCTATAAAAGAACTTAGTAAACAAATTGTGCTAAATCAGAATTCTTTTAAATAGCACATTGATCTTTGAGGACAGATCTGCACACTCTTGGTATTTTAATCTCAGTGTCTTCATGAGGGAGAGTCACCTGGAATAGTTTTCTCAGCATCTTGAAGGAAGGAGTTCCTGGAGGTGCTGAACAATAGTTGCTGCTTTTCCTTCACATTGTGAAGTTCCAGATCATCGCAATTAAATCACCTCAAATCACCATCTCAAATCATCAGGTTTAGGTCAAGGGATTGTGGAGGACTAGCACTTTTTTGTAAACGGATTACTACATAATTCCATAATTTGTGTCCCTTAATGGTGTTCATGTCTTTAATATTAATCTACAATGTAGAAAATACATTTAATTAAGAAAATCTCTGAATGAGAAGGTCTGTTTAGAGTATGCCTGTGTGTAAAGGTTAAGATTGTAGATTTTAAACCAATATGTCTGAAGCTTGCTTAAACATAGAACATGTATTAAATATATTGCAGCTGTAAAAATGTCCATTTAGCCTAATTGAAATCTGACAGATACTTTTTGTACTGTAAAATAAATCATAATACATGGACAAATAGAATTGAGATACAAGGTTTTTGCATAACAGTACTGTTATATTTATGACAAGGCTGTGTCTGTATGTTAACCATATTTAATGGCTTTTTCTCAGATCATTCACACAGACAGTAACACAATCCTCGGTCAGAATGATACAGGTTTCAGTTGTGACGGGTCTGCGAACACCTTCAGGGTCATGTTTAAAGAGCCAGTGGAGATTCTTCCCAATGTAAACTACACAGCCTGCGCTACTCTGAAGGTAGAGCTTTCCACACACTAATATTACTACAATGTTTAGTTTGTCCCTCACTCCTGCACCTAAGGTTTCTTTCTGTTAATCTGAGGGGGGATTTTTCTTGCCACTGTGCGAGCATTTATATACATATATTTTGAATTTGGGGATGCCGAGTGGTCCAGCAGTTTAAAGTGCTGCCGCTATGATCGGGAAATTGCTTGTTCGAATCCTGGACATGCAGCTTGCCCTTAGCTGTCGGAGTCCCGAGAGAGCACAATTGACCTTGCTCTCTCTGGGTAGGTAGATGGTGTTCTTTCCCCACATCCTAGGGTGATGTCAATCAGCACAAGGCATCTGTGAGCTGATGTATCGAAACCAAGTCGCTGCGGTTTCCTCTGAGCTCGCTGTGATGCTACTCTGCAATGCTGCATCAGCAGCAGTTCAGAAAAAGGCTGTGGCTGACCTTACATGTGTCGGAGGAGGCGTGTGCTAGTCTTCACTCTCTTTTGTTGTGGAATTACGAGTGATGGGGATATATAGCTGAGTAGCAGCTGAATGTGTGGTACAATTGACCTAGCTAAATTGGTAGAAAATAGAATACAAAATGTAATAAATAAATTGAATTTGAACTTAAACCCTGTCACTGACATGATGTTATTATTTTGCTTTACTATTTATGTGTTTAAGGCAATTGGGTGGATTAGCATTGATATCTCAATAACATCTACCTAGACGGGAGTCACATTTGTTTATAATTAAGTACAAGAGTTATGCTGACATCGATTGGATTATAATTCTTAAAAATTGGTTTGATTGATTCCTGGATACTTTGATTGCCGGGAAATGTGTTCTCACGTAACCAACAACAGTAAAATTGGAAAAAAAAGGAAAATCTCAAATTAAACTTAAATATACTTATATTACTTTAATATAGAATGTGTAAATCTGCTGACTGAAATGTTAATATATATATATATATATTTTTTCCCAGAATTGCTGAATAGCAGTGGCCCTATAAAAAAAGTTGTTAATAAATAGCTATATATTAAAAAGTAAATTTAAACATTTTTTAAAAGCAAATAAAGTAAATTTTATAGTGACAAGTTTGGTTGAAGTGAGCTTAATTCTTACATTTGAAAGTAAAGATCAGCCAACACATTATATTATTTTACAATTCTATTATAACCATTACCATCACTTACATGCATCTAAATCAGCTGATGTATTTTGCTAATTTTTACCGATGTATTTTTCGTGCTCTTCCAGGGTCCAGACTCCCACTACGGTACCAAAGGCATGAGGAAGGTCACCCACGAGTCCTCAGGATCCGGCACCAAAACCTGCTTCACCTTCTGCTACGCCGCCGGCAACAACAATGGCACTTCCGTGGAGGACGGACAGATCCCCGAGGTCATCTTCTACACATAGTGACCTTCTGACTTTCCTCAGATTCACAGGAATAGGGGTTCTGTTCGGGCTTTACAGAGAAGGCTCACGGTTGGACGACCTATTTTGTCTAATGCACTATAACTGATAAGAACTGTGATGATTGGTGAGTGATGTTGGCGTATGGCAGTGCCACATAGAGACACGGCGCCCACCTCCTCCTCCTTTAAAAGACTTTCAGCAAAAGAGGGGGCGGAGCTACTAATATCTACTTACATCTACTTACGTAACGATAACTGAGAATGGTAAAATGTGGACTGTTTGAGAAGGAGTGTGCTTTGTCCTTACGTCAGTATTGATGCATTATAGAGCCTTCAGACTGTAAACAGCACATTGTGTTCCGCACATCACTTTTTTTATTCGTCTGAAAGCTTCGTAACAAGACAGGAGGACTGTTGTAACAACTTCCAGCTAGTTATAAACGGGTTTACTCGGGGATAAATGCACGCTTTTCTCTTAAAACTGCAAAAAAAAAACTGCATTTCCCTGTAGTTGTAGTGTCATTTGAACTGGATTGGCAGTATATTCACAACCGGTGCACCCATTGCGCCCACTAGTGGTAGCCGGCGAAGCAACGTTTAAAGAATGAAGCCATTTTTAGAACACTAGGGAACCCTGTGCCTTCGGGCTCCCTCGCCTTCTGTGCCAAAATGTTATGCTTGAGTCGAGTGCCTCCTTAACTAGCTTATGCTCAGCTGATCTGTCCATGCTCCGCCCACAGATGGTGCATTGTTTTTTGTGACGTCTGTTCCAGAGTTGGTCAAACCTGAGAGCATGCTGGCAAAAAAAATCTCATTCAAATGTAAATGTAAAAATGTAGTTTTAGCCTTAATACCAGAATACAGTGGCATGCAAAGGTTTAGTTGCACCTAGGTCATTTTTTACCCCCATTATTTTTTCTGACCTCACATATAACCATTATATCTAATATATACTACTATATTATTTCTGCAAAAAAGGATTTATTGAGCTTTATGGAGATTTATGGAGCTTTCAAAACAAAAAACATGGTTTTATACCTGAGAGCTCAAATCGTCAAACTTCTGCTCCTCTCCCTTTTCACTCTAAAATTAAAACATTGATTGCTGGGCACACACTCTAAAAATTGATTCCCTGTTTACACCTAGTCACTTCATGTGTCTTGAGTATCAGACTTATCTATAAGGCAGATTTAATACAGTTTCAAATCCCATCAATCAAACCACTACAGAACGTGATCTGAGATGCATTTGAGCCAATTTATAGCAGTGTAAACACATCAATGTCTCTAAAGGCTAATTTATATACTTCTGAGTCAGACCACCATAGGCTAGCCATACCCATCGCATAATCTCGTACCCTGTTCCGTAGCTTGACACGCACTCTCCCCAGATATGTGACTGTGTGTCGCATGATGCGAACAGCAGCAGCAGCTGTGATTGGTCCACTGAGGCGACCACTCATTCCTGGATGTACACGTGCAGAAATATACCTATGCTTTGCTGCGTAGGGTCCTCACGCAGGCAATGCCAAAGACCACACAGAAGTATAAATTGACTCTGCGAAGAAGTACAAATTGGCCTTAAGACTAAAGCCCTGTCCAGACGGGATTAGTTTCTCAGGGGGTTCTGGGGTAATTTTGTCTTTTATGGGGGGTCCTCTGTGATTTTATTCCTGTCCAAAACGACCACGTACGTGATTTTCTCAGAGACATCCTTAAGACTAAAGCCCTGTCAAGACGGGATTAGTTTCTCAGGGGGTTCTGGGGTAATTTTCTCTTTTATGGGGGGTCCTCTGTGATTTTATTCCTGTCCAAAACAACCATGTACGTGTTTTTCTTAGAGACCTCCTCTGAGAAAATTACAGGCTGAATTATCTACTGTTTTTCGCTGAACTCCATGGTCCTCCAGTAATTTTAGTCCCGTCCAGTCGCAAGTCTCTAAGTTTCACTATTCACCACTATTTGTCCACTGCCACGCATCATAATTACACTTTGGGCACACGTTTCCACGGAGATCCACGTAAACACAACAGCGAGTGGAAGTGGAGGAGCTACTGAACACGATGTCATGTGACCAAGAAAGTTAAAAACTCACTGGTCCTCCTGTTTTTTCAATTGCAGTTCCAATGCAGGAGTTTTATTACTGAGTAGAAGTGTGAAATATTTTTCACAGACGCCCCCCTGAGAAACTAATCCCACCTGGATAGGGCTTAAGCTGACTAGTACGAAATGCTAGTAATATTTGCTGAACAGTGAACATATATGCATATTCCTTTCCACACACCGATTAGATAGTGAATAATATACACTATATAAAATATATAAATTCCGCACTATATACATTGGGCTGTAGTGAAACACAATAAGGAGTACAAACTTTTGTTGAATAGCTCATATGGATGTGTAACATATCAACTAAATTATGAGTTGGTGTCCCAATTTTTTCAACTGTACAAAACAAGACAAGAAAACCCAAATTATGCTTAAAATATTGACCAGGATGCCCAAAGGTTTGTGTGCAACTGTGTATGTGTAGATGGCAGGCATGACCAGCCATAACAATGTCAACATAATAACTAAATAAGCATATAAACAAGTATTTAAGTAGCCGTGCCCATAAGGAGCTACTGTGGTGTACCAATGCTAACTTACTTACTAATGTCCTGTAAAAGCTGCCCAACCTACAGAAGAAGAAGCTTTGCATTTGTAGCATCTGTGGGCGGAGCCTGGATAGATCTGTTTTGGTTCTGATTCTTAGAGGCAAAACCGCGGGTCCCGGATCATCCGAAGCTATGCATGCAGATGTGTAGGCTTTATTATTAGACTGTTGTGTGAAGGATGCACAGGGAGGAGTCTCCGCCCTCTCTCTGCTTAGTTGTGCCTAATGTTTTACAACCTTCATCTCATCCCATCTCAGTGGTGACTTACTTACTTTAAGTGAGTGAATGAGGGAGAGAGGGATCATCTAGACGACTGCAGAGGGATCTGTTTGAGTAGATCGTTGTTAACATGCATATCCAGCTGGTAAAACATCTGTTGGAGTTTGGTGGTCTGGTTTGTAGTTCAAATGAAGAATGTGAAACTATTTAGATGGTCTAAAAGATGCCCAAAAGAGTATGTTACATTTTCTTTCTTATTATTTATTCAGCAAAGTACATCTTGATATTTATTAAGAATGTAGCTGCGTCCCAAAGCCTAGGCTACAGCTATGGTGGACTGCATTTTTCGGATGCTACATTTTATAGGAGGCTGTTCTAAAATGAAGGTCCCTTATGTGTGGAGTGATTTCCAAAATGCAGCTGATGCTTCCTGGTTTTTCAGATGCTTTAGACTTTGGAACCAAATACAGATAGTTGAGGTAGGCTAGCTAAACAGTAGAAGAAGAAAAAGTACCAGAGTTGTGCAACAGATTGTGCTGGCGATTCCTGTATCTACTGTAACTGTAGATTAAAGCATATTATACCACAGTTAGTACCGACCCTCCAGAGTAATTGGCTATGCGTCGATTTTTGAGTGACATTATCAGCTGGTAAGGCACTTTAACTAAACTCTCTGTGTATTAATTACTCTGTCACATACAGGTAACCTTGCCTCGTGCCTATGACAGCAGCACAGCAGTGCCAATATTGCATGTTATAGCACAAACCTCAAGTGTATTATTGCTTAATTAATAAACAAAACATGAAGTCCAAAGGTAACCTGTTACTCATTCTGACATGCACTCAAAGGGAGGCAGAATTCGGCACAACTCCTGACAATATTCTGTAAACTAATCAATGGAAAGCATAGGAAGGTATAGACCAGACATAGTAAATAGTGTGAAACCAAAACTAACCTTATTAAATGTTAGTGTAACATACACAAAAAAAAAAGCCTTGATTTGGACTCCGGACTTTCAGGTCTGAAACACCCTTCATAGTACAGTCCTATCAAGGCCTCACCCCTACCTCGACTGCAGCCTAGGCTTGGGGACGCAGCTTCTACCGCCAGCGAGGTTGATAAGAATTTTTTAGCCTAATTGGCCTTCATTCATTGGCTGCTGTTTAAATTTAGCAACCCCTACTAGACAAACCTTTCTTGCGCATCTTTTAGTAACATCTTCATGAGCATAACTACCAAGTCTCACATTTGTAACATTAATAAACTGTTAACAACATATGTTTCAGCACCATGCCATACAGACTAGGTTTAAGGGACTGTTGGATCATTACTTCCACTCATGTTCTTGTAGCTCGACAGGCTCACGTTTAGAACTGTTTCTAACTGTTTAGAACGACTTTGTTATCGCCTCGTTACTTGGTGAGGGCAAAAACAGGGGTTCTGTTTCTTTTTCTAACCGGGATAAAACTGTAAAGTACTGACTTCATCTCTTATGTACCTGAAATGCTTCTGAAAAAAATGGCTGTTAAACGCATATGCAAGTGTTATGGTTATGAATGTAGGGGAGGGGCTTTGAACCTAAACTGTGCACAGAAGATGTTATTTTTTGTTTGTTTGTTTGTTTGTTCTTGGTAATA
Source organism: Astyanax mexicanus (assembly GCF_023375975.1). NCBI lineage: Eukaryota > Metazoa > Chordata > Actinopteri > Characiformes > Acestrorhamphidae > Astyanax > Astyanax mexicanus. Next base: position 49,342,233 of record NC_064411.1, on the reverse strand, counting down.
TATTTAATTTTCTGGGTGAGGGTTGTTGTAAAGGCTGCATAATAAGAGTAGCATTATAAATAAACCTGGTTTGTATCTGAAATTGTTTTGTTTGTGTTGTGTGTCTGGATCTACTGAATTATGATCAGGTTTATCTGCAGTGTAAAAACTCTTTTTAGATGATTGAGATTTTCAGACCAATTACAGGAAGCTAAGAGAGTCTTTAAACAAACAAGAGGAAAATAAGAAGTCTAAAAAATGCCCTTGGAAATCCGTCGCTGCAGGATATGTCCTTCTGAAGGTATTAATGTTTTATGTTAATGGTAACAGAAGGATTTTGTACTGTTTTCCTTCCCCTCACATTTAGCTAAGAACTGCAAAGGACCGAGTTCTCAGTGGGATTTGAGCCCCCGATGATTAGGCAGTTTTGTGCGAATCAGGAGCCACAAAGTTGCATGAATTTCTGTGTCTAAGAAAAGTAAAACTGTCCATTTTCTGAACCGTTTAAATGGATCATAGACAAAAAAATTTGGATCTTAGTGGCTTCTGGGTGGCACAACTGTCTAACTGCTTTATTATAAGGACTTCAAATCCCTCAGTCCTTTGGGTTCAAATCCCTCCAGCAGTCCTCTATGATAGAGAACCCAAGTATAGAGGTAAAAGTGGCAGTGAACAAAGTCATCATGATTTGGTACCTCTGATGACAGCTTTAGAATGCCCATGCCTATATAGATTGTGAGGTGCTATCATGTGAGTGAGGTAGAACACTGGCCAGTGTGCTCATGGCAAGGTATTGAATGCCAGGTTTATTGGATAAAAGTTATTCAGTTCCACTCTGAACAAAAAAACTCACATTTTTTACAAGTTGTTCTTTTTGGAGCACCTTTAGTAGATACTGACCACACTGCATACTAAAACAACCCACCCTAAAGACCTGGCTGAGGTTTTGTAGATGTTCTGACCCATGAGTGGGGTCTAGCCAGCACACTATGAACCCCTTCTTGGTGAAGTGACCCAAATCCTTATACTGAGCCATTTTAACTGCATTTAACACCTTCAGCACCTTCAAGAACTGACTGTTCACTTGTTGCCTTATACTGTATGTAGATCCCACCCCTTGACAGATGCCACTGTGGATAATTAAGATTATGAATGTTTTTCACTTCACCTAATATTGCAAATACTACATAGCGTAACTACATTCAACAATTACTTTAGTCCAGTGTTTAAGGCAAAGTACAGCTTTGTAACATTCAAATACTATTTAAATAACTTATCCCCCCCCCCCCAAAAAAAAAAAAACAGAAATCCACTCTTCAGTGATCATAATGTTTTTATTATTTATACTTTTATAGATTTACAAGCTCTTACACAGCTTCATAAGGTGTCACAGTACGTGTTTCCATTGTGGAAATGTGTCATGGTGCTTCAGTGCTATGTACAGTCAGTCCTGCCCTCATCACTGCACTTGGAGGATGGAAGGGGAGGAAGGAAGTGGAAGAGGAAGGGAGGAGTGTGCAGTTTAGGGGAGGAAAAGGAAAGAGGTATGGGGTGATGGAGAGGTGGAGGAGTGGTTGTGGGAGGCGGTGGTGAGGTCGGTGGGGTGGGGTGGGGTCGCTCTCCTTTTATAACTTGTCCAGGAAGTTGTCGAGTGGGGGGATTCCCTCTTTCAGGCCTTTGCGCTTGCGTATCTCGGCGACGATCTGGCAGGGTTTGGAGGTGGCGTCTTTGGGGTCACCCTGAAGAATCTGCCAGTGGTCAAACACACACTGAGGGAAGGCCTGACCGCCTGTGTTGGAGCGAAGGTCAGCTGTGAAACCTGGAGAGAGAGAGAAAAAGGAAGTGTAGTAAAGAAACGTTACATGGAACAATAAATGATTATTAATATTATATTAATGATATGGGCAGCTCTCTGTATTATTTATTAAGCTACACATACAGAAGTAGTGTGTAACTCGTGTAACGCAACATGCCAGACATCTCAGCATGTAGTAGTAGAGGTTCCTAATGGTGTCCAGCAATAATCCATCCCATTTAGCTTAAGTATTCTAATGCAGTTTCTGCTTATTTTCATGTAGGAGATGAGTGTTGATCCAATAGCACATCCAATAGCATTCCACACATTTTTTTTTAAACAGAAATAGTTTTGACCACACTGCTATATGTAAACTGTAAAATTTACTGGTGGTCAGTGATGGTTTGAAGAGCCATGTCATCTGTTTTGTTTTCCCACAAAATCTTACAGCACTTCATGCTTCCCTCTGCTGATAACTTTTGTGGAGATGCGGATTTCATTTTCCAGCAGGACTTGGCACACTGCCCACACTGCCAAAATGACCAATTGCTCTTATAAAATTTTCTAATTTTCTGAGACACTGATTTTTGGGTTTCATTAGCTGTAAGCCATAATCATCAACAATAAAATAAATAAACAAACACTTAAAAATAGATCACTCTGTGTCCAATACATCTATATATGAGTTTCACATTTTGAACTAAGTTACTGAAATAAAGTAACTTTTCAATGATATTCTAAATATTTTAGATTATTTTAGCGCACTGGAGTGTGCATTCAGAAAAGTTAGAGCCACTGGTTGCAGGACCTATTAACACAATATTGGGCTGTCAACGTGCAGTACTGAAGTTTAATTACTGTTCGTTTATTCCTTTTTGGTGCAACTATTATTTTGCAGATTAGTGTAAATGTACTCCATGGCACATGCAGCCACTCACCAAAAGATTCGTTCACCGGTAGATAGGCCTTGACAACAAACATGGGTGTGCCCATGACCTGCGACTCCTCAAACACATGCCCTCTCTTCCTGTTCAGCACACCATAGATCCCTCCCACCACCTGCTCTGGGCACTGGTAAGAAAAAGCAGTATACCATAAAAGCTGTGGAGCAAGATTTCTATCATTATTAAATGTTTTTTTTGCTAAGTGCTTAACAGAGTTCTGCAGAATTCATTAGTAACAATGATACAGGATCTTCTTTCATGGAATTCCAAAGAAAGCAAACATTCCTAGAAAGTAGCATCTTGTTCCTTGGAACTCCACAGAAAATACTAGCTTGTAGGGATTAGTAATTAGAGAGGCTATAGCTAGATCAAGTTTGTAGGACTAGAAACATTATTAACAGATTCAACAGAAAACAGTGGTTGGAGAAAAGTAAATCTGCTGGACTATACAAGTTAATAATAAGCTATGTAAGAGAATATCATTGCTTGGTGTGCTACTGTGGTTAAGTTACTTATTACCAAGGACTCCCCTAAAATGAATAGGGTTAAGAGATTAAAAGAAATATAAAAAAACACTTGTAATTGAAATTGATAACAATGTGTATAGTATAGACCGGTGGCTATATGAATTCTATAGAATCTGTACTTACTTTGAAGTAGATTTCAGTCTCTATTAAACCATGCTTTCTAGAGAATCCCTGAAAAGTTTTTTTATGGAGTGCCTACAGTCATTTACTGTTACCTGTTGCTAGAGATAGCAACTATAAAGATTGCATAGAAAACACTAGATCCTAGAGAACAACACCTATTACATTTTTTAAAGAAAGCAATCATTACTAGAGATTGGCACCTATAGATAATGTATAGAAAGCACTAGATAATAGAAACTGTCACCTATATAGATTTCATAGAAAGCACTAGATCCTAGAGATTGGCACCTGTAAAGATTACCACCTATAGAGGTTAAATAAAAAGCTCTAGATCCTAGAGAACAACACCTATGGACATTTTATAGAAAGCACTGGTAAATAGAGATGGCACCTATAGATATTTCATAGAAAGCAATAGATCCTAGAGTTTGCACCTATGTAAATTTGCATGCCACTCACCAAAGCACTGGTTCCTAGAGATTGGCACCTATAGAGATTTCACAGAAAGTACTAGATTCTAGAGTTTGGCACATATAGAGATTTCATAGAACGCACTAGATCCTACAGAAGAGTCCTATAAAGATCTAATAGAACGCATTAGATCCTACAGAAGAGTCATATAAAGATTTCATAGAAAGCACTAGATCCTAGAGTTTGTAACCTATAGAAATTTAATAGAAAGCAGTGGATTCTAGAGTTTGGCATCTATAGAGATTTCATAGAAAGCACAAGATCCTACAGAATAGCACCTATAGAGATTTCATAGAAAGCACTAAATCCTAGAGATTGGCACCTATAGAGATTTCATAGAAAGCACTACATCCTAGAGATTGGCACCTACATGTTTCATAGAAAGCATTGGTTATTAGAGACTGGCACCCATAGAGATTCATAGAAAGCGCTGGTAAGTAGAGAGCAGAGTTCTTTATTTGTACCTATTGATGTTCATAAAGAGCACTGGTTCTTCGAGACAGGTACCTCTATAGGGAGCCCTGATTACTACAGTTACTAAAGAACTTTCAGAAAGTTGTACATGTCAGGGTATGATCATCACAGACACTGACCTGGATCTCCACCAGATAGATGGGCTCCATGAGCCTGGGCTCAGCGGTCAGCTGGCTGGCGTACAGCACCCTGCGGGCAGTGGGAATGATCTGACCCCCACCACGGTGGATTGCATCAGCGTGCAGCGTCACGTCGTGGATGTCAAAGCGAATAGCACGCATGTTCTCCTCACACAGCGCACCCTGAAGACAGAAAAAAAACAGAATAATGTAAACATAATTTGTAGGCAGAATATATATATATATATATTTACAGACAAGCTATTTGCAGACAATTTGAAATGGCTGAAATAACAAAAAAGGTGCAGAGCTTTCAGACCTCAAATAATGCAAAGAAAACAAGTTCATATTCATAAAGATTTAAGAGTTCAGAAATCATTATTTGGTGGAATAACCCTGGTTTTTAATAACAGTTATAATGCATCTTGACATGTTCTCCACCAGTCTTACACACTGCTTTTGGATAACTTTCTCCTAGTGCAAAATATCAAGCTGTTTAGCCTGGTTTGATGGCTTGTGATCATCCATCTTCCTCTTGATTATATTCCAGAGGTTTTCAATTTGGTAAAATTCATAATTTTTTAAATGGTCTCTTTTCTTCCAGAGCTTCACAAGGTACATCTGCAAGGTAATACTGCAGGAGTATTGCATGCATTTACATCATTATTCCTATAGGAGGCACTGTTCTTAGAAAACTGCCGCCATGACTAAGCACGTCTCCACCCAAACTACAGATTTTTTTTTTTAAAAGCAGTAAAAGTCTTAAAATCTTTAAATCAAACCAAATTAAACATCTTAAATTTATTTTCAGAAAACAGAAAGACAATAGTGAAGTATATCTACAGGTCCAGACTGTTATATCTCACATGTTTTGAGCATTTCTATATATAAATTTGAATTAGTTTTTAATATTAAAAGGTTAAATCTGTGCAAGTCTCAGATACAATGGAGGTTTATCCATCAGCATTCAGTGTGGTGCATGATTTCTCATCATAGACCTGACACAGTTTACCAGCCAGCGCGTGCTGGGCCTGGGGTTAGAACCCCTGCTAATCTAAGAACTTGCTCTTACAGTTCCTGTGTCTTAACCTGTTGAGCCACTTGGGGGCAGGATAAACTGATATTTCAGAAGGGGATGTGAATGTTGAGGAGCATTTTTTTAAAGTTGTGTATTAAAGTTAGATCATTTTAGAGTAGAGAGTTTTACAATTTGGCAATTTCTTATTACCTAAAATATAGTTTATTGACAAGTCTTGTACATTTTATGACAATATTGTCTGATTTCTCATTTTTAAAGATTTTTTCACATTTTCTTCCCAATTTTCACAGTCAAATACCCAGCCCATCTACCCACCCAGACAGAGCAAGACCAACTGTGCTCTCTCAGGGCTCTGGCTGCTGATGGCAAGCTGCATGAACTTGATTCGAACTGGCAATTTCCTAATCATTGTGGCAGCGCTTAGCTTGCTCAGATTTTAAGGCTAATATAGCAAGATAAAAAATAACTATAAGGTAGGGATGCACAAAATATTTGCTAACTAAAATTATTCAGCCAAAAAAAAAAAAAAATAATAATATAGAATAGTTTGTGTTAAATATTGACGTTTTGATATATGTATGATCATACTGTATTTGACCAGAGCGGAAAATATTTATTTTTTCAATTTGTTTATTTTAAGTAAATATTAAGTAAATAAATATTCTTCCTTTTTATTTTTTTGCAAATGTTATGCTAATGCTAATATATTTTAAATAATATTAAGTTTATTATTTTGTTATGTCTGCTTGAATATTAAAAAGTTAACGTTAAAGTTAAAAATGTTAGTACTAATACAACATACTAAAATAAATTAATCTAGGCTACTTAATTTACATATGAATAATCTATACTAAACATGTTTTTAAATGATTTTAGTAATTAAATTAATATGCTTGCATTGTAAATACAAATGATTAGGTTTTCTAATTTATTCAAGCCATATTGGCATAAATAATTTTTACTTGGGAATAATTCTCTTTTTCTTTTCAATTTTATTTTAATTTCCTCCCCAATTTAGCTATGCCGATTATCTCACCCATTCAGCAGCACTATTATTCACAATGCCAATTGTGCTCTCTCAGACTCTTGCTGCTGGTGGCAAGCAGCATGACCAGGATTCAAACCAGGATCCAAACTAGCAAATATCTTGATTATAGCCTTAAAAGCTTTAGTACCTCTATATTTGCTATTATACTACACCACTCTCACTTGTCTTGTGTCTCTTGTCTCACGTATGTCTATATCGGTGACCTTGTTGTACTGTGCATTTAGTGTCTCTTTTATTCCTTTATTATTTTTAATTTTATTTTTCTGTGTTATAGTCAACTATCATTTTGTATTATTTATTACTGTAAATTTCAGTCCTGTACATATGCAGTATTGACAATAAAACAACTTGAACTTTTTGAAATTTTTCTCATTTTTTTGGCTAATTTATTATAAGCCATATTGTGCTTTGTTGGTATGCCAGCTAAAATGCAGACTTTAAAATAATCAATGATAAATATTTTAAAAATGTGTAGTTTTGTTATTGCTTTTTCTTTAAAATAATAGATACATATAGGCTGTGCAATTGTGAAAAAAACTGTCAACAGTAGGAATGCACAGATTAATTTTTATTTCGCCTGTTTGTACCATTAAATATATATGTATATAAATGTATTTTTAGGTGTGATATCTGCAGTATCTATTTCACCTCCTTGGTGGCCCACTGGAAGCCGGCCACCACGCTGTCTTTGATCTCATTAAGGTACTGCACGCCCTTGGTCACGTCCACCAGGATGTTGGGTCCGTTCCCGTCGGGCCCGAAGCACCAGATTTTACGAGCCTCCGTCACTTCCCACTCGTACTTATCTGCGAGGTAACGAGCGCGGGCCTTCAGCTCCTGCCTGGCCGATACGTCCCCCTTCTCCACGTCCTCAGCCAGCCCGTCCTGGAAGGGCCGAGCCTTCATGTACAGGCGGTTGTGCTTGTTAGGAGATTTAGAGAGACACATCTGATCTGACTCCTCACTCACTGTCTCTCTGTACGACACAACCGGGTCTGATTTCTGCAGGAGAGAGAGAGAGAGATAGAGAGACAGGTTTACAAGAGAAAACAAGAGGTTAAATTACCCAATAAGGATGTTTTCCAGATTTTTTTCCCCAAAACCAAATTACACAGTATTTCAGTATTAGCTGTTTTCCAGGTAAAAAAAACATACAATAAAAAAAAAAATTATTACTTGTCATGTTAATACATGGTTTAAAAATACAATAACTTTATTTAGGACTGAGATTTTAATGTTAGTATTATGTAATTAAACAACTTAATATTATGTAATACATTTTTTTTTATCACAAATTAAGAATAACAACTTCAGAATTTTGAAATAAATACATCTCAAAAGTCATGGGGCAGCAGTATGTAAATTTGTCTGTCAGTGAATTAATAATGGTCATTTTTATATCAGTTGAAACATTCAAGAAATAGATGATTTTATTATATTAATTTCCTGCTTAAAATGTTTTGGTAAACACCGCCATCTAGTGGCTTAAATAGAAATTGCGCTCTCTTCCATATTATGCATTAAAGCATATACTATTGCATTTAAAAAAAAATTTGAATATCATTGAAAAGTTACTTAATTTCAGTAATTCAGTTCAAAATGTAAAACTTGCATATAAACTTATATAAAATCAGTGTCTCAGAAAATTAGAATATTATATAAGACCAATTGGTAGTGTGCCAAGTCCTGCTGGAAAATAAAATCTGCATCTTCATAAAAGTTGTCAGCAGTTTACAGTATAAAAATACAATTGTAATATGACAAAATATTAGTGCATTTGACATCATTGAACTCTGGCCCTGGAGTATTTATGCAGAAAACATTCACATATACTCTAGCCAACATGCTCATGATGGATGTAACATGGGCTAGGTATGTTTCAGGTGAACACTGGCACCCCCAAATAGCCCATCTAGGCCCCATGTGCAGTGTATGCCCCATATATGACATTCTGGTCCCGAATTGGCTTATGCTATACGTCCCTCATCCTGACCTTCAGTGGAATGCAGGCGTGGTCTTCCTCCAGGTCCTTGAGGCAGATCTCCAGGTGCAGTTCTCCAGCTCCAGCGATGATGTGCTCCCCCGACTCCTCAATAATGCACTGCACCATGGGGTCCGACTTGGCCAGGCGCTTCAGGCCCTCCACCAGTTTGGGCAGGTCAGCAGGGTTTTTAGCCTCCACAGCCACACGCACCACGGGGCTGACGCTGAACTTCATCACCCGCATGTTATGCGCCTGTTCAAATGTGGTGATGGTGCCTGTTTTAACCAGGAACTGGTCCACTCCCACCAGCCCTACAATGTTCCCGCAGGGCACGTCCTCAATGGGCTCCACATAGCGCCCCATCATCAGGATGGTCCTGCCAAGAGCACAGAGTAATAGAGTAATAACTATGCTATTAATTATATAATTGTGAATAATCTTTAAGAACTTCATGCACTCATTCACTTTACCAGCCTTGAGCTATTACACCATATTTATTAAAACTACTGTTTTATACGGGTTCTGTTTATACTTGTACTGTCATGTCTTGTACTGTCATCCCATCTTAATCACTATTGTCTTCTGTCTTACTTATGTCTATTTGTGTATTGTACATATAGTGTCTCCCATTATTTATATTATATATCTTATTTTGAATCGTGCATCCAAATTACATCTGCAGTTTGCACTACTGACCTCTGAATGGGTTTGAGGTAAAGGTCTTCTTTCTTTCCTGGAGTATAGTTTGGCCCCATGATCCGCACTTTCAGTCCGGTAGACACGCAGCCAGAGAAGACACGCCCAAACGCGTAGAATCTTCCTTTATCAGAGGTGGGCACCATCTTAGAGATGTACATCATCAGAGGAGCTTTAGGGTCGCAGTTTTTAATTCCTGAGCAAAAGAAACAGAAAATATACTTTATTCCATATCAAGACTACTTCAACTAATTCAAAGCATTAGTCTGCATTTTTCATTTGCTATAGGACGCATATCTGACTGACAGTGATAATATCCAATTAAAACAGCTTTTTAAAATTGCTTCTGCTCCCTTGTGTCTGCGTGCCCCTTCTACTGATTTTTTGAAGGGTGTAGTAATGAGTCTTTTAGCAAAGTCTATTAGCAAAGTCGTAGGACAATCTCTCTCATCGTTCTGATGAAGGTGCTACTCATTGGTTAGTTGTAAAACGGAGCACATGCAGGATTAGTTCAATAGTTAGCTAACTATCATGGAATTGCGACTTCAGATGAGACAGATATTGTGTCACATCTAATAAAAAGCCTTTTTTTAAAGGCTGCCCTTCAATGTGGGAAAAAAAAAAACGTAATGTTTTGGCTGCCCTGGCATACTGTAATGGCATACAAATGAGTGATCTTTGTTAAACGGCTGTACTTGTAGGAACATTAAGCATTGATTGTTGAGGTCTATCATATACTTTCGTCGTTTGTAGCTGTATTTGTGGGTTGTCAAGGTGTATTAATTCATAACTAAGTCAGGACAGAGAATTTGTAGTTATTGTAATATTCATCTATGTGTAGGTTGATGGGGGTGGGGTGTTGCAGAAGAGGTACCCACTATATTAACCACTGGTTTTTAGCCTTTTTAATCTACCTTCTGTATTATCTCAAAGTAGCCTTCCTTTGTGTTTTCCCATGAACAGCTTTCACTAGTTGGCTGGGGGTATGTAACTTTTGTTGGGCGTAATCAAAATACGTCAAAACTGTCACATGAAGCTCTGTAAAACTAAACAACTGAACTATTCCACTCTATCTGAGTCAGATTTAAGTCTTACCCATGGCGGCCTCGTCGTCCCCGGGCCCCTCGTACAGCAGCTCACAGCGGTATCTCTGGGCAGTGACGGGCGAGGGCAGGTGGATGGTGATCATCTGCAGTAAAGCTTCTCCAGCAGGCAGCCAGCGGCGCATCACAGCCTTCAGTAAAGGCTTCCCCTCCTTATCCTTGTCCTCCTGATCCAGTTTAATGTCCAGTTTATCGATCAGCTTAGCTGTCTCCTCCTTCTTAAAGTTCATGATAGCATCAAAAACCTGAAATAAAAGCAAGGGATAGTGAAGGGAGGAGTTGAGTCTACAACACCCAAGTTACTGAGCATGCTCTGTAGAGATAATGCAACATCAGAGCTTTACTTTGAATATTGGATCCAGGATGAGTTGGGCAAAAGTGCGGGGTAACTTTTTCCCATCAGGTCCTGTAGCTGTCTTACTGAACTTTCCAGTGGCAGGATCAAAATACCTGAGAACGAGAACAAGAGAGAGACAGAGAGAGAGAGAGAAACAAACAGAACAATGGTAAGATACAGAAAGATGAATGTATGCTGAATTGTCCAATGTGGGATACCTAAACTCGACTGGGTGTATGTATTTAAATACTTTTGCAAACCAATACGATTATGGTTTATCACAAGTTGTGATGGCCTGTGATCAAAATCACATGACTCAAATATCAAAACCACAGTCTAAAGCCCTATCCGAACGGGATTAGTTTCTCAAGGGGACGTCTGTGAAAAATATTTCACACTTCTACTACATCCGGACAGCAATTGAAAAAACAAGAGGACCAGTGAGTTTTTTGGCTTTCTCGGTCACATGACATCATGTTCAGGAGCTCCTCCATTTCCACTCGCTGTTGTGTTTACATGGATCTTCGTAGAAACACATGCCCAAAGTGTAACTACAGTGCGTGGCAGTGGACAAATAGCTATTTTATTAAACGTGAGGTGGTGAAACTGAGATGTGAGATGTGGATCCGGATGGTGCTAAAATGACCTTACAGTGAAAAACAGTAGATAACTCAGCCTGTAATCTTCTCAGAGCACGTCTAAGAAAAACACGCACATGTTCGTTCTGGATGGGAATAAAATCACAAAGGACCCCTCATAAAAGAGAAAATTACCCCAGAACCCCCTGAGAAACTAATCCTGTCCAGACAGGGTTTTATATTATGGTGAAGCAATCTAAAAACAGAAACATCCCACAAGCTAATCAGCCTATTCTCCTTAATTCTTCTTCCTACTAACTGGATAACTAAGCCAATAGCTGACTTGTGTGTGTGTGTGTTTGGTTACCTGTCCCCCCACAGCTTCTTCATCATGTCCTCCACCTTCTTACAGCGCTCTGCTGGCCCCAGCTGACCATCACCTTTAGCAGCAAACTTTGCCACATACATCTCAGCAAACTGCTTCAGAGTGAAGGCCCAGCCGTGCAGACCAGAGCCAAAGCCTACTGTACCAATCACTGGATCAATCTGAGAGAAAGAGATAGATAGAGGAAGTACTGTATATACATTTATATTTATATTTAATTTATATTGTTGTTTTATTCTATAAACTACGGACAACATTTCTCCCTAATTCCTAATAAAATATAGTAATTTAGAGCATTTATTTGCAGAAAATGAGAAATGGCTGAAAAAACAAAAAAGAAGCAGAGCTTTTAAAACTCAAAATGCAATTTAATGTTTCAACTCATTAAATTGCTTTTCCCACAACTTAACCCACACGTAGGTATCGTCTCACCATTATGTTGCCCATGGGTCCGCCCTCGTCCTCTCCGTAGGTGGAGATGATGACGTTGACGTTCTCCACGATGCGCTGGAAGGTCTGAAAGAGCTCATCGGGCTCCAGCTGCAGCTCCAGCAGGGCCCGGTCCATCTTATTCATCATCAGCACAGGCTTAATGCGCTCGGCTATGGCCTGCCTCAGCACTGTCTCCGTCTGCACACACACACCTGAGAAAAGAATCCCTTCGATTAGTGCTTGAACCCTATGTGGACCCATACTTCAGTTTCTCACTCTCATAATAGCTACAGCTCTGAAAAAAAATTAAGAGACCACTTCAGTTTCTCTGATTCTGCTATTTATAGGTTTATGTTTCAGTAAAATGAACATTGTTGTGTTATTCTATAAAATACGGACAACATTTCACCCAAATTCCAAATAAAAATATTGTAATTTCGAGCATTTATTTGCAGAAAATGAGAAATGGCTGAAATAACAAAAAAGATGCAGAGCTTTCAGACCTCAAATAATGCAAAGAAAACAAGTTCATATTCATAAAGTTTTAAAAAGTTCAGAAATCAATATTTGGTGGAATAACCCTGGTTTTTAATCACAGTTTTCATACATCTTGGCATCATGTTCTCCTCCACCAGTCTTACACACTGCTTTTAAATAACGTTATGCCACTCCTGGTGCAACAATTCAAGCAGTTAATCTTAGTTTGATGGCTTGTGATCATCAATCTTCCTCTTGTTTATATTACAGAGGTTTTCAATTTGGTAAAATCAAAGTAAATCATAATTTTAAAGTTGTCTCTTATTAGCCGTATATAACTTACTGATCAGTTTCATACAGTAGTTACTGAATAGTAACTAAGTTATTAATGAGCACAGGATATGACCAAGTATGAACACACCGTTTGAAAAACCAATCATGAGCTAGCATCACCAAGCTGGTCAATCAGCATGACAAAGCATCACAAGTTTAATTGTTAATCAGCACGAGCAGCATGACCAAGCATTACCAAGCATCACCCAGCATCACCATGCTGGATGACCAGCATGACCAAGCAAACAAACACTGTGTTTGTCAAGAGCTGGATGACTGACTAGCTTACAAGTCTAGCGTTTTTTTATATAAAGTAATTTTATTTATATATTTCTTTCCCATTTTCTCCCCAATTTACACGGCCAATTACCCAACCCACTCATTAGGACTCCCCCTATCACCACTGATGCCCCAACACATGTTGCCTCCTCCGACACATGTGAAGTCAGCCACCACCTCTTTTCCAACTGTTGCTGATGCAGCATTACCGAGTAGCATCACAGTGCACTCAGAGGAAAGTGCAGCGATTCAGTTCAGATACATCAGCTCACAGATGCAGCCTTGTGCTGATCGACATCATCCAAGGAGTGATGAGGGGAAAGAGCGCCATCTACCCACCCAGAGAGAGCAAGGCCAATTGTGCTCTCTCTCAGGGCTCCGGCAGCTGATGACAACCTATATAGTGTATTCTTATAGTGTCTAGACAACTAACTTTTAAACCACCTTATCCAGCAAAAGCTGGGCTTGAGCTGGGTTTATCAGGAAGGTGAGCCTGGTCAGGTTTTATATGCTTGTAAACCAGCAATATATACTAATTTAAAATTAGTTTTATTTCATTTAATTGTGCTGAAATGGTAATTATATTTTTAAGTCTAATTTCTACAGTATTTTGCTCTTTAATTTTTAAAGAAATGAGTAGTTGATCTGTACCAGACACACAGTCCACCACCACCAGTGCTCCGTCAGTGACTCGCAGGGCAGCCGTCACCTCTGAGGAGAAGTCCACATGACCAGGTGAGTCAATCAGGTTGATAAGGAACCCAGAGCCGTCCTTACTCTGCTTGATGAAGGCCAGGTCATTATCGCTCAGCTCATAGTACATAGAGATTGCCCTGCAGTGAGAAAAAACACATGAAACTAAACACTGGTGAACTCTCGGGGGTGGCAGGATGGGCAAACACCCTCCTTTGGTGCCCCAATGGCAAAAATGAGACAAACTTTTTGAGTGCTGTGAGAATCTGACTCTCTGTAGCATGCATCAGCATGGGCACAACAGATTTCAGAGATGGTGTGCATTAACGCACTCTGATAATTGAGGGACATAATCATCCACATCCACATTAAGTATGATTGTGAACGGTCAAGACAAATCCGATCTAAACGACAAATAAAAAAAAAAACATACAGGCTAATCTGACCATTCACATGACCACATATGAAACTGATACAAATCTGATTTAAAAAGATCAGATCTGACATATCCACACATTAAGGCAAAATTTCAGATTTGAGTCACTCAAATCTCAGCCTGGTAATGTTAACTTAGCTTGGGATTTAGTTTTTCATATATATTTTCACTTGATATGTGTTGGATACATGTGAAAATGCAAGGTCAACGCTTGTAACCAACTGATTTTAATACCAGGTGTGAACACGGCCTGAGGTTTCATAATATAGTTGTTGTGTGCAGTCCTCTTTACGACAGACACACAGCATCACGTACATCTCAGATAAATGCAACTCGACACCCTTGACTCCCTTGAGGTTTGTGTCAAATTACCAGGTAACTCATCAGGTTAAAGCTGATGAATCTCCAACAGAGCTCCATCAATCATTATACTTTACCTACCCAGTGAGCAGGTATAAACAACTGCTTATAAACAGGCATACATCATTTATATTACATTACATTACATTACATTACATTTGGCAGACGCTTTTGTCCAAAGCGACTTACAATAGTCAAGTACAATGTAAAATAAGTTTCAAGGTAAAACATCTTTGGATAGGGATAAAAGGAGGTCAAAGGGGAATAATAGGATAGAGGAGTGAAGGAGGGGAAGAAGGAAATGAGGTTAGAAGTAGTTAGTGTGTTAGAGGTGTTAAGAGAGTAAGTGCTCTTTGAAGAGCTCTGTCTTCAGGAGTTTCTTAAAGATAGCGAGAGATTCTCCTGATCTGGTAGTGGAAGGTAGTTTGTTCCACCATTGGGGAACTCTGTATGAGAACAGTCTGGATTGCTTTGTGTGAATGTTTGGCAAAGCAAGGCGACGTTCATTGGAGGAGCGCAGCGGCCGGGAGGTAGCGTAAGCCTTCAGGAGCGAGTGCAGGTAGGAAGGAGCCTGTTCTGTCATCACCTTGTAGGCGATTGTAAGAGTTTTGAATTTGATGCGAGCATCAACTGGTAGCCAATGGAGCTCAATGAGCAGCGGGGTGACATGTGCCCGTTTTGGCTGGTTGAAGACCAGACGTACTGCTGCGTTCTGGATCATCTGGAGTGGTTTTACTACACAGGCTGGGAGGCCAGTTAGCAGGGCATTGCAGTAGTCGAGGCGTGAGATGACGACCGCTTGCACCAGGAGTTGGGTGGCCTGTTGCGTCAAGAACGGTCTAATTTTTCGGATGTTATAGAGCGCAAAGCGGTAGGACCGAGCAACTGAGGCCACATGGTGCGTGAAGGAGAGTTGGTCATCAACCAGAACACCCAGGTTCCTAGCAACCTTTGTCGGTGAGAGAGAGAGAGAGTCGCTACTTATAGAGAAGTTGTGTTGGAAAAATGGTTTTGCTGGTATAACCAGAAGTTCAGTCTTTGAGAGATTTAATTGAAGGTGATGCTCCTTCATCCATGAGGATATGTCAGAGAGACACTGCGATATCCGTGCAGAGATTGAGT
Organism: Astyanax mexicanus; assembly: GCF_023375975.1. Classification (NCBI taxonomy): domain Eukaryota; kingdom Metazoa; phylum Chordata; class Actinopteri; order Characiformes; family Acestrorhamphidae; genus Astyanax; species Astyanax mexicanus. The sequence continues at coordinate 49,326,499 of NC_064411.1, read as the reverse complement.
GATCTTCAGGTGAGAACGACAGGTATAGCTGGGTGTCATCCGCAAAGCAATGGTAGGAAAATCCGTGTGAGCGGACAACCTGACCAAGAGAGGTGGTGTATATGGAGAAGAGAAGGGGTCCCAGTACCGAACCTTGGGGAACCCCAGTGGATAAGGAGCGGGCTGAGGACAGCTGTCCTTGCCACGACACCTTGAACGAGCGCCCAGTGAGGTACGATCTGAACCATGACAGCACATTGTCTGTGATCCCCATGTTTGAGAGTATAGTTAGGAGGAAGTCATGGTTGACTGTGTCAAATGCGGCCGAGAGGTCCAGCAGAATGAGCACTGAGGACTGACCTGCAGCTCTGGCAGTTTTCAACGCTTCAGTCACAGACAACAGAGCCGTCTCGGTAGAGTGTCCTTTCTTGAACCCAGATTGGTTCTGGTCCAGAAGGTCATTCTGGGAGAGGAAGCCAGAGACCTGATTTAGAACTGCTCTTTCTAGTGTTTTAGAGAGAAAGGGTAGCAGTGAGACCGGTCTGTAGTTGTCAACCTGGGCGGGGTTGAGAGAAGGCTTTTTAAGCAGTGGTGTCACATGTGCTTGTTTGAAAGCAGTCGGGAATACACCAGAAGTTAAAGAGGCATTGATCGTGTGAGTGATAGCCGGAATGATTGCAGGTGCGATAGTTTGCAGTAGGTTTGAAGGAATTGGGTCAAGCGGACACGTAGTAGGACGGCTACGTGTTAGGAGAGCCAGTGTCTCGTTCTCAGTGAGAGGAGTGAACAAGGAGAAAGCAACGCCTTCGGTGGAGGGACACCGGGCAGTAGAGGATGTAGTAGGACTGCTACATTGTGCATCAGTAAACTGGTTGCTGATGGCCGCCACTTTGCCAGTAAAGAATGAGGCAAGTGTTTCAGCCGTAAGGCAGGTAGCCGGAGGAGGAGGCAGAGGGTTGAGTAGTGATTTAAATGTAGCAAATAGTTTCCGGGAGTCTGTGAGAGTCTGTGAGAGTTTCCGGGAGTCTATTATTTTAGGGATTAGTGGAAATACTTTTCAATAACCTTTATTTAATAGCATTTAATGAACAATTTAATTATTTCATTGACACTAGTAAAGACATTATTGATCATTATACCACAGTTAGTTCCGAACCTGCAATATGATTGGCTGAAAGGCGTTCTATGAGTGACGTAATCAGCTGGTAATGCACTGTAACCGAAGCTCTCCATGTGTTACTCCGCCACATACCTAGCAACAAAAGAGCGCTTACAAGCCAAACAGTGCAGCTACAAACAGAGCAGCAATGGAACTATGTGGATTGTTTATAAGTAAACAGATCATATTTTCTCATCCTCTTTAACTCAAAATCTTTCAATAAACGGGGATAATGGAACTGTGGTATAATCTGAATAATACACTCAAGTTTCGTGCTATAAATTAAAATGCTGTAATGTTTAATGATGCCTTAACTAATGTTAATTAATAATTAGTTGAGACATTACTTAACAATTAAACAATGTTTCTTACTGTCATAAGTACCGTTATGTTTAACCCTCATTGTAAAGTGTTAGCAAATAAGTTATAACCTTTTGTAAATGAATTTTAAACTACAAATACATCAACCAATCTTATCTTATTCACTGTAAGATTTCTAACATTTAGAAAGGTGTAAATACATTATAAGATACATTGTAAACTCTTTATACACATTTTGCAACTTTTATAGATGTGCTAGAACCTTTTAAAAGTTCATACATATAACAGTCAATACATATATGCTAACATTTCCAAATGTGCTGTTCTCAAAAGGATAACAACGCTTGATACATATACTGTAACATTCATAAATCATGTGTTATAACCCTTTATAAATATGTTATGATTCTTATACCATGCTATGAAAATGACGTCTTACAGCACATCACTCTGCTTACGTGGATTTGATGGTGATGCAGCGCTCCTGCTCGTCTTTGCGGGTGTCGGTAAAGCGAGTCTCTCCAGCCCGTGATGACGCAATGATGCCAGCTTTAGACACCAGTGAGTCAGTCAGGGTGGATTTCCCGTGGTCCACGTGCGCGATCACCGACATGTTGCGGATGTTGGACTTCTTGTCCATGATGGCACGGATCTGGTCCACTGTGAAGTTCACCTGGCAGGAGGAAAAAGATTAAGGTCAAGAGGAATAATTCAAAATAAAATCATCTTAATTCAATTAAAGCCTGTCTTATACCACAGACATTGATTTTAAATAAGCCTAAATCACCGCACAATGATAAAGATTCACTTTAAGTATTAAGACCCCTGCTCATTTTCTGCTTTAAAATAAAGATAAAAAAAAAATATCACACGTGTGTTGAAGTATCTGTCTCTACTGTCCTGGAAAGTATACAAATAATATACAAATACCTAGAAAGGATACAAATACACTTGATTCAAACAACCAGCCATATGAGGTATCTTAGCAAACACCTAGCAACACCCTAGCCTTCCTCCTATATCATATTCCTGCATACACTTTACCACCCATCTAGCAAGCACTTCATAGCAACTTCATAGCATTATTTATCTGGGGTATCACAAAAATTAAGTAAATTCTGATTGTAGTTGGAGGTAGAGAAGCATAAAGATATACCATTCTGACACCCTATTGGTTTATACTGTGATCCATCACACCTGCACATGTCATACTCTGTCCCGCCCACACTCCAGCAAGAACATAGCAGATGTATGTAGTCTGGTATGAAGATGATCCATGCAGAGACTCAAGAGAACTCCAGACAAACTCCAGTCCAACTAAGCTTCTTTAACATATTATATTCTACTAAAATACATTTATTTACAATTGACATATATGCAGCTGAAAAAGTTACGCTTCATTGTATTGAAGGTAGATATGCCATGTTACGCTAGGGGCCAGGTATGGTATGGCGTGGTATGTTATGTTATGATATGGTACAGTATGGTATTGTATGGGTATGGTATGGTATGGTATGGTACAGTATGGTGTTGTATGGGTATGGCATGGTATGGTATGGTACAGTATGGTGTTGTATGGGTATGGTATGGTATGGTACAGTATGGTATTGTATGGGTATGGTATGGTATGGTACAGTATGGTATTGTATAGGTATGGTAAGGTATGGCATGGTATTGTATGGGTATGGTATGGTATGGTATGGTATGGTATGGTATGGTATGGTATGGTATGATATGGTATTGTATGAGTATGTTATGGTATGGTATATTATTGTATGGGTGTGTTATGGTATGGTATGGTGTTGTATGGGTATGGTATGTTATGCTATGGTATTACTATGCATTGTATGGTATGGTATGGTATTTATGGTATGGTATGTTATGGTATGGTATGGTATGGTATGTTATGTTATGGTATGATATAGTATTGCATGGGTATGGTATGGTATGGGATTTTATGGAATGGTATGGTATGGTATGGTATGGTATGGTATGGTATGGTATGGTATGGTATGGTATGGTTGGTATGGTATGGTATGGTATGGTATGGTATGGTATGGTATGGTATGATAGGATATGATATGATATGATATGATATGGTATGGTATGGTATGGTATGGTATAGTATTGTATGGGTATGGTATTTTATGGGCATGGTATGGTATGGTATGGTATGGTGTGGTATGGTTTGGTATGGGATGGTATTGTATGGGCATGGTATGGTATTGTATGGGTATGGTATTGTTTGATTATGGTATGGTATGGTATGGTATGGTATTGTATGGGTATGGTATGGTATTGTATGGGTATGGTATTGTATGAGTATGGTATGGTATGGTATGGTATTGTATGGGTATGGTATGGTATGAGTATGGTATGGTATGGTATGGTATGAGTATGGTATGGTATGGTATTGGTATGGTATTGTATGAGTATGGTATGGTATGGTATGGTATGGTATGGTATGGTATGGTATGGTATGGTATTGTATGGTATGGTATGAGTATGGTATGGTATGGTATGGTATGGTATGGTATGGTATGGTATTGTATGGTATGGTATGGTATAGTATGGTAGGGTATGGTATGGTATGGGTATGGTATGGTAGGGTATGGTATAGAATGTCATTGTATGGAAAGGTATGGAAACCAGCAGGTTTACACTTTTACTTGAGTAAAAAGCTTGAGTTGATACTTCAACCTCTACATATAAGTATTTTAAAACCTTATTATCTATATTTCTACCTGAGTAATAACAAACATCTTGGTTCACATCTCTCTGGTTTGTTTGCTATTAATCCAGATTAAACCAACAGCTAAAAATACAAAAACACCCCATTTACGTACAGTCTTACAGTGTTACAGTCTGGTTACATCATTCATTCATTCATTCATTCTTTCATTACACAACACAACTGACCAACCATCCTTCCATCCATCCATCCATCTATCTAGCATTAAAAAATAGGACTAGACACAGCACCCATAGCTTTAGTAATGTTGCTGAGGTCTGTATACACTGCACACAAATTAGTTATTAGATAAGCTAACTTGTCATCTATCTGGAGCACCGTGTGATTAGGCTCAGAACTGGGGCTTATCAGGTACTGGCTATAGGAATAGTGGCTAATCCAGGTCCAAAAAAATAAAACTGCCCTCCTGGATTTTGCTTCGACCGCCTGGGTGGCTGCGCAGCAGCTGCGCTGTAGCGGAGCCGCCCACGCGGTCGGTGCAAAATCCCGGTGCGGATCATTACGTCCTGAATCTGGATTTGCAGCTATTGCTTGTATTGATGGCTATAATGCTGTTTGACTGCTTGTGATGGAATTGCAGCTGATTAATCGTTTTAATAACCTTCATAATCAGATTTAGGTATAGTTTAACAACTAACACGCAGTTTAAAACCTTAAATAACAAAATAAATCGGCTGTTTTTAGCTGAAATATGTTAAATAACACAGCAAGGGTTAGGTCTCAGCTACCATAATCCCATATACTAGCCATACTAGCTATATAACCGAGCTAGGTATAACCACCACTAATTATGTGCCTAAAAACACAGAAAAACACAGTATACACTAAAATATACACTAAAATAAAGCCCCCCAGCCTCTTACCATCCTGGCAGGTGTTTTCACTCAACGTAGCAGCAGATGTAGAAGGTGTAGATAGGTTTCCAGCAGGCTGAGACGCGCTGCCTTCCAGGCAGGAGAAACAAACAGGCTGCTGGACGGACGCTGAGCTTTTATACTGAGGCGTAGGCCCCGGGCAGCGTGTGTGTTCGTGTGTATATATATGGCTATATAAAAGAAATGCCAGCATTACATGACTCTATTTTTTTATTTAAAAAGGTCTAAAGGATTTCACACACCTGCTATGATTGTGAGTTTGGGTTTAAAGCTGATTTAAAGCTTCTTTATACGCTTTAAAGAGAACCTAGGAGAAGCGCAGGTGGAGCTGACCAAGGTGCTGAAGAAGACTCCTGATTGTTCAGGTGGGATTAAAATAGTCTGGTTAAAATAGTGGTAATGTTAATAATAATACTTGACAAATTAAAGTATGACGAGCAATTGAAGCAAGTGGATATGCTTTGTGCTTAAAATATGTCTAAAAAAAGGTAAAGAATAATTACTCTATAAGTAGGTAAAATAATCCTATGCCCATGCTATGGTCATGTACTGTGCTTGCACTGGACTATTGACAATAAGAAACATTTGATTTTACCAAATTGAAAACCTCTGAAATATAATCAAGAGGAAGATAAATTATTACAAGCCATCTAACCAAGCTGAACTGCTTGATTTTTTGCACCAGGAAAGGCATAAAGTTATCCAAAAGCAGTGTGTAAGGCTGGTGGAGGAGAACATGCCAAGATGCAAAAATTCAGGGTTATTCCAACGAATATTGATTTTTTTTACTCTTTGCATGTGCATTATTTGAGGTCTGAAAGCTCTGCATCTGTTTTGTTATGTCTGCCATTTCTCATTTTCTGCAAATAAATGCTATTTGTGTGTGTATATATATATATATATATATATATATATATATATATATATATATATACACACACATACATACATACATATATACATATAAATATATACATATATACATATATACATACACATATATACATATATAGGTAGATGGATACTTTGACAGGCAGGTGGATAGATGGATGAATAGGTGAATGAATCGATGAATGCACAATAAATAGATAGATGCAGATCGATAGATTGATTAATTAATTGATTAATAATTTACCTGTCCTGTAAACATATTTTAAGCAAACTTTTATATATATTTTTTAACTTATTATCATTATCATATTTGACCCAGGCAGGTAGACGAGGAAAGCGGACACAAGTGCAGGTAAGGGCGAAATAAATAAATAATTTATTAAATAAATAACAAAGAAACAAGGAAACGAGGAACAAGTAAACACCAATAACAAACGAGCGATGATAATAATAAACAAACAGGGAATATATATATATATATATATATATATATATATATATATATATATATATATATATATAAGGGAAATAAAGTAGAAAATAAATAAGGAAATAAACTATAAACGTGAAAACAAGAAATAAACGAGAAACAAATGACTAAGGTTATATACAGGGAACATAGAGCTAAACAAGAAACTAAACTAGACAAGGAGAACTAAACTAAGCAGGGCAAAGGAGAAAACAATGGAAATAAACAGGAAACCAGAAATATACACGAGATAAACAGAGGTAAACACAGAGCAAGGACTTGGGCTATGAAACGCGGTGAACCAACAGAGAGACAAAACAACAGGGGAAGGTGCAAAGACCGACGGAGGACAAGGTGGCAGAGGAGGGCTATTTATAGTAACATAAAACACACTAGAATTGGAAACACCTGGGGAAGGGGCGGAGCTACAAATGAGAAACACATGGTGGAAATCTACTGACAGGAGACACAGAGAGGCACAGGTCACGTGGGGAAGACACACAGAGACATGAGACAGGGCTAAGACGTGACAATATTATAACATTAGATTACAATAAAAGGAAAGAATGTAATAGTATATATTTTTTAAATGCATATTTTATGCAATTACCAATTTTATAACTAAATGTAGTAAATTAATTGGGACAAAAAATACATTACAGAACACAAATATGATCTTTTATGTGTTTATTAATGCAGACTTTGGATTTTGTTACATTTAGTGTCATTTTACAAATAATTTTATTTTATATTTTGATATAATACATTTAAATATAAATAATAAATAATTTGATGATAGTATTACATGTTTTCTTTTTGTAATAATACATTTATATTTTATACGCGTACACTTTTTTTTTTTTTTTTACTTTAAACAGGCGAAAGTGCGGAAACGGAACGTGAGGTAGATCCGCTTATTCACCCGACTGTTGTAACTACCGCACCTACGCAAGGTTTGCAATTCATGGACGCGTTTTACGCCTGAGGTGAAGCACGTGTCGCTCTGCTTACGCTGTTTGCGTACAATCTCCTCGGCGGGGCTGGGTGGGACGTTAGCATTATCTGTAGCGTTACCGGCTGCGGCTCTGTGATACCGGGCATGAGTTTAACCGCCCGCTGAACTACAGGAGCTGAACCGCTGAATGAGAGCCGCTGAGAGACTGTACAGACACCGAGTTACTGAAGCGACTCCCGGTAATGTTATTAGTGAGTGTGTGTGTGTGTGTGTGAATGAGTAGCGCTGTTACTTGTTAGCTAGCTAGCTGCATTAGCTAAGTTACTTAGGTTACATTAGCTAGCTAAGAGCTAAATACAGGAGCTGTCATTGTTTGCAACTTTGTGCACAATCAGTGTGAATTAGGCCTAAAATATTGTGAAGAAATATAGATAAGGTACAATAATGGTCTCCACCCACATATCTGTCTGTCTCTCTCTCTCTCTCTCTCTCTCTCTCTCTCTCTCTCTCTCTCTCCACCCATCTATCCATCCATCCCCACCTACCCACCCATCCACCCAACTACCTTCCTACCTACCTAGCTACCTATCCACCTACCTACTTTCCTACATACCTACCCATCCACTCACCTGCCTACCTACCTAGCTACCTACCCATCTACCTACCCACCTTCCTACCTATTTTTACAGGCTTAGTTGTTATGGTATGCAGTTTGCATGTAATAAATTACTTAAAGATCATATTTGTACTCTGTAATGTATTTTATTTTTGCACAATTCATTTAATACATGTAATTATTGTAAATATTGTACATTCACCTCAGATTTGAAAATGGCATTAAAAAGTATGCATTGTTTAATAAGACCTCCTGTATTTTTTTTACAGACACACTGCAGACATGGCCAAACGCAGGATTACACAGGAGACGTTTGACGCTGTGGTTCGGGAGAACATTGACGAGTTTGAGATGGACGAAAGTGAAGCTCTGAGAGAAGCTATTGAACAGTTTGAATCTCAAGGTACTTTCAGAAGTTCACCATCTCTGCAGTGATTTTAACCACTGGTTACCAGCCTTCCTTCTGGAGATATGTGATAATGGATTGAGTTCTGTTGAATTTCTTCCTGTAAAGGTGTGGACCTCAGTAGCATTGTGAAGGCAGTGCCCAAAGCTTCTTCTGAAGAAACCACAGAGGATCAGACTCACGAAGTTCTTCAGGTACAGTTTGGTTTGATTTAATGATTGAATGATTGTAAGTATGTGGGGCTTGGAGGAGAGTATCCGAAGAAAATCTCATACTTCAGTGCTTTATTAAAGGTGTGCCTCATTTCTTTTAGTTAAATGGGGTCATTTCACACTTCTTAATAAAATGTGCAGTTGGTCAGTCCACAGTATGTTGAACAAAGTATATTGTCTATATATGTTATTACAAAATGTATCTAAATAACAAATGATAAAAAATTGTCATATTGCTCATCCCTTATCCAAAGCCAGTAGAAAGCCAGTCTTTCCCCAGGTCCACTGTAGTTTTAGAGTTCGAAATGAAACAAAAAATATATAGAATAGTTGAATATGTGTATGCTATTCTTATAAGTATGTCCTTATAGCAAAACCAAAAAGAATTTGGACCTAGATCATAAGGAACCTCTTTGCTTCTTTCCACAATGATCCAGAAGGTGGAGCCCTTGGTTGCTTTTCTCCTAATAAAACAGGAGAATTTAAACCTTTAGCAGTAAAATATATCGTTTCTTCTAAAATCAAGGGTATTATTAAAGAGTTTATCCTGCTTTGGTGGAGTAACTCTCTTTACTGTACAGCGAAGGCTTTCTACTACATTTTGGAGCATTGCTGTGAGGATTTGACTGCATTCTGCAATCAGAGTGGAGTCACAATGTTAATATATACAAGAAACAACTAGCTTAAATATTTTATAACAAGGTATCAACTATATTTACCATTCAAGCCTTTTAATGAACATGCCTATGTCTGCTTATTGTTCTCCAGGCTCTGGAGTCTCTCAGAACTGCTCTAGAGTCCTCCTCCACATCCATGCTGGCTGATCTGAAGCTCTTCACAGAGCAGTGCTCTCTAGGTTTCGCTCAGCGTTACCTGGCAGCGCAGAAAGAGGCCTATCCCACAATCCTCTCCTGCTGCCAGAGGGCTGACGAGGACAAACAGAAGCTCTCTGCTGCTCTAGCTGCTCTCTCCGCCCTCACAGATGGACAGCCGGATCTCCTGGATGCAGAAGGTCAGGGGTTTTTGATCGGCACCTTACGCACCCACCAGGAGGACCCGGCTCTTACCTGCCTGGCCGTCCAGACGGTTCGTCACTGCTGTCTGAAGCACGAGCAGAACAGGCAGGACCTGGTGAAGGCAGGTGTTCTGAGACTGCTCGCCGGTGCCATCACAAAGCATGTGAAACGACCTGAGGTGGTGAAGGAGGCTTGTATCGCTCTAAGAGTCATGACTTTCGACGACGACGTGCGCGTTCCTTTCGGCCATGCTCACGAACATGCCAAAATGATCGTTCTGGAACAGAACGGATTAAAGGTCATTGTGGAAGCTGCTAAAGGTTAGCCGTGGGCTTTGGAGGGATGGTTTGAGAATGGGGGGGAATAGGGGTGGGCGATATAGCCCTAAAACATATTATCGCAATATTTCAGGGTATCTTTGCAGGAATTTTGTTGTTGATGTGATAAAACACTGAAACAAACATTTCATCAAAAGTAAAAAAAAAAACAAAAAAAAACTGTCAATTTTGTGAACAACAGTAACTTATTTAGCCATGATTCTAAATTCAAATGAAATTATAATATTTTAACGCAATAAATTAATACAAATAATAAAATAAATGCAACATAAAAATAATGTACAGTAACATCAAAATATTACAGTACTAAAGTGCTGAACCTTTAGTGCATGCACATAAAAAATTATACAAAAATAGAGAGAGTAGATTATATAGCATATACTAAATAGACTGCTTTTAATACTACTGTTAACATTTATTTATTTTATTTTTTTTTAGCTTTTCAAAAAATTATAACATTAATGTTGTGTATGATAGGTGTGTGCCATATCATATCGTTCACAATAATATTGCAAAAAAGTGACTATTTTGATATTCTTAAAAACAATCTAGTTTTCAGTTTTTATGCACGTACTTAAAATTCTGTAAAAAAAAAAAATTAAAAGATTGTTTTTCTACACAATATATGAAAGTCTAACAAAACTTTATATATTTAATAACAAATGAAATAAATAACAAATACTTATTTTGTTGCAGTAGAATATACTTGAAATTTACTTTAAAAAAAAATCAATGTTTTGTCATATTACCTTGAATGTCATTATCCCAAAAATACCCTATAAGATCTTATTTTATGGCCATATCGTCCACCCGTAGTGTAATGATACAATATGACACACTCTTGTTGGAGAATAAAATGCAATGGAAAAACTGTGAACTGAGTTCACCCAAAGAACTGAGTTGATATTTGTGATCATTTTTCCCATCCACTCTCTTCCAGCCCACCCTGAGAACATGCCGGTCCTCAGTGAGCTGTGTGCCACTCTGTCCCGTCTCGCTGTGAGGAACGAGTTCTGCCAGGACATTGTGGATCTCGGAGGACTGAAGTTTATGATGACACTGCTGGCGAACAGCTTGGACTGTCAGGTGATCATTTTGGTTTTGTTTGGTCCGGACTTTCCAACTTTTTTCAGCTTGGTCTGAATTAAAAGCAAATAATAGCTGATGTAAAAAAAAAAATCGGTCCAACCAAAAGAGGTACCAGAATCTTGGTTAGGGCTGCAACGATTAGTTGATATAATCGTCAATGTTCATTTTCCAAACATTTGAAGGACATTAAAATCCTATATTCAGCTGTTTCTATCATTTTGAAGTGATGGAGAAAGCTATCAATTGGAGCTGTACTTACAGCGAGCAGAATTGGAGGGCATGAAGAGATAATCGTTGACTAATCGACTAATCGGAAAAATAATCGCCAGATTAGTCGAATACCAAAATAATCATAAGCTGCAGCCCTAGTTTTGGTCGGGTTTGTTTGCAGTGATTTTGCAGGAAGTAAAGTCATGCTATTAGCACTCATATTAAACAACAACAGCAGCAGAAGAAGTGGTCATGCATATCAGACAGCAATATTTTAATACATTAGATTACGCTGGTGATTCCTGTATCTACTGTAACTGTAGATTAACCCTTTTTTATAAACATAAATAAAAGAAATCAGAGTAGAATATGTTATGTTCAGACTCCTGTATGACGTAAATGCACTCAAAGAGGAGCTGAATTCTGGAAGGGTTGGGTTGTTGTATAGGGTGTATACAGTACACAGGAAAATTAAATTAACACTAAGAGTGTAAAGTTTAACACTAATAAGTGTTGATTTAACACTGCCAAATTTCCTGTGTATGTGATAGTGACAGAAAGTAGCAAATTAAATCAAATTTATTTGTATAGTGCTTTTTACAACTGATGTTGTCACAAAGCAGCTTTACATAACAAAGAATCAGACAAAACACTATTAAAATATAATACAGAACCCCCAGTGAGCACGAAGGCAAGGAAAAACTCCCTCAGAGCTGGAGGAAGAACAAACCTTGGAAGGACCAAAACTCAAACATATTAGGGGGATCCATCCATTGGTCAGACAGCTTTTAAATGAATGTTAAAAAGTCATATAATATAATAATATACAACCACACAGGTCTAATATATTCAGTCCTTTAGTTCACTCAGTCATTAAACTGCAGTGTGAAACCAAAATGTAACTGGACCAAATATAGTTTATACAATGTAACAAACACAGGAAGTGTGGTTCAGAATTTCAAGTGTAAAAATAACCATATGGTTTATTTAGTTATATAAAACTGGAGAACTGTCATGGACCTTTTCTCTCTTTTGTTTCTTTCAGGATCTTGTAAAGCAGGTGTTAAGTGCACTGCGGGCGATTGCAGGCAACGATGATGTGAAAGATGCCATTGTGAATGCAGGCGGGACTGAACTTATAGTCATGGCAATAAACCGACATTTAGGGAATGGACAGGTACAGTATGTCCAAAGGTGTGAAAAGTATTCCTTTTCATTACTCTGTAGGTAGAAGTATAGACATTGGGGTTTAAAATATTTCAGTAAAGGTTGAAGTATCATTTTTTTTACTCTTTAAGTAAAAGTGTAAAAGTACTGGATTCAAAACTACCTAAAGTCCTATAGTTTAGAAATCAATATTTGGTGGAACATCCCTGGTTTTAATCACAGTTTTCATGTATCTTGGCATGTTCTCCTCCAGCAGTCTTACACACTGATTTTGGATAACTTTATGCAACTCACTCCTGGTGCAAAATTCAAGTAGTTCAGCTTGGTTTAATGGCTTGTGATCATCCATCTTCCTCTTGATTATATTTCAGAGGTTTTCAATTTGGTAAAATCAACGAAACTCATCCTTTTTAAGTGGTCTCTGATTGTTTTAGAGCTGTATAGCAATTTAGCTAAGAAGCACAACTCCCAAACTCATCCCTAAAGTATTGAATGAAATATCTGTCTTTGGTTGTGACTCAGGTGTGTGAGCAGGGCTGTGCTGCTCTGTGTGTGCTTGCTCTACGGAAGCCCAATAACTGCAAAGTCATCATGGAGAGTGGAGGGGCACTGGCTGCGCTGCAGGCCATGAAGACCCATCCGTCTGAAGTCAATGTGCAGGTCAGCGCAGTGCTGTGATGCAGCACTTTTTACTTATTGCTTTTATTCTTACTGTAGAGTTATCACAACAGCAGATTTGTAACTTTGAAACAAATAGTAGGTATAGTATTGTGATGCTGTAGTAAAAATCGAAAAACACTTATTATTATTAGAATGGCAATCAAGTTAAACATATATTATTCAACATTTAATTTTTCAAATTTACTCTCCTTTAACTCTTTAAACATTAAATATCAAATGAAGGTAATAAGGGTGAAACAGTAAAAACATAAATAGTAAAATGTATACATATAGTGATGTCCTGATCTGATACAGTATATCTGACCTGTTCAAGACATATTTAAAACCTACATTTTCCTACATTGTAAATTAATTTTTGTAAATTAATTTAATATTTTATTTATTTAGTTGAGAAGTTCTTGCCATAATTTGGTCTAGTACATAGGTCTATTCACTGTATACCTGTAACTCTACCTCTTCATAACTTTACAACTGATGCTTTTAAACATATTAAGAGGCAAGAAATTCAAATAATTAACTCTTGATGAGTTCAGCACAGCTGTTAACTGAAAGCCTGAATTCCAGGTGACTCTACCTCATAAAACTGACTGAGAAAATCCAGCCAAGATGTGCAAAACTGTCATCTAAGCAAGAGGTTCTACTTTAGAGAATCTAAAATATAAAACATATTCTGGTTTATTTAACACTCTTTTTGTTTAATGAATAATTCCATATGTTTTTCTTCCTAGTTTGGATGACTTTAGTATTAATCTACAATGCAGAAAAAATTTAATATAGAAAAATCACTAAATTTTAGTTTTGATTGATACTGTATGTACCTTTACATTCTCTAGTAACTAACTAAATAATTTGCACACAAGCTCATTTAAGATGTTCCTAATAGAACATTAACCCTAAAATAGCAAAGTTAGAAAGTAAGAAGTGTAGTGAGTTGTATCCAAAATCTGCAGAAAAATGCCAAATTAAATTATATTTCACTTTTTACCTTACTTGTTACACAGAAACAGTCCTGCATGCTGCTGAGGAACCTGGTCGCCCGCACTCGGGACTTCAGCCAGTCCATACTGGAGATGGGAGCGGAGGCTCTGATTGGTCAGGCTCTGGCCTCTCACAGGGACTGTGGAGACGTGGGCAGGGCCGCTCTCCGGGATCTGGGCTGTCAGGTTGAACTGAGAGAACTCTGGACTGGCAACAAAGGAAGCCTTGCTAACTAGAGGAAGACTCGGGTTGCCAGATTGATTCGTCACTCACTGTGGGAAAAACATGGAAGAGACTTACTCCAACCGTTAAACATCAAATCAAACATTGTACTGAACTGAGACCAACACCATTTCCTCGCTGATGCACTGTTCAAAAAACACTCTTTAAATATTGTTACAGTTTAAATATTTTTACCTTTTTTATTTTATGTTTTAATGCCCTTATTTTGTATGTTTTCACTGATATGTGGCATTTTTTTTATGTAATTAAATATGTCGTCTTACTGGAAGAACACACATTAACAGGAATACTTTTGGAAGAAGTGTACTTATTTAGCTCAGAATGTGCTTTGCTCTTCAGCCACTTTGTGACGGTGTTTCAAACCTGAAGCATAACTCAGACACTGCCATCAGCCACCTGCAGTGATTTTATCTTGTATCAACACTTAGCATTATTGTGCATGAGAGCAGATTCAATAAATTGGTCTATATCATTGAATAAGCAGTAAAATATGTACTGACAAAGTCTGAAGACTCCTCAGTGGTACTCTGACAACAAGCTCATATATACAGTATATGTGTAAAACAATTCCAACTGAAAAATTTGAAAATAAAGATGCCTTTAAAACTACAGATTTGTCTGGTAAAATTCCAAATGCAATCCTCTTCTAAATGTTTCACTTTTTAATTAATAACCACGTAGAAACTATTTTCCCTTTTGGGAAAATCAGGTATTTTCTTTGCTATTTAAAGTTATTTTAGTATTTAGTAATATTTAGTATATTTAAGCCTTTATGAATTGAAGAATATATATTAGTTATTTTGTGAATCAGAAACAACAACTGAATTCTCCCAAAAGAGATAAATGATTGATGTATGATTTTATGAATAACAGTAGAGTTCGTTTTTAATGTTAGTACATAACAGTGTATGAAAAATTAGCCTGTACATACCAAAATGACCCTTGCATTATTTTGAGAATTATATAGATAATTTTATCAATTTAATAAATTAACAAAAAAAAAATCCAATAATAAATCATTTTTTTTATCAATTGTTCTTTCAATTTAATGAATTTCTACGTTTAAATACATAACTGCATTTAACCAATCATCTGTTTTTCTTAAAAATATTCTTCCATTTGGAAAAATAAATTGTTAAATAAATTGAATAAATCATTAATCATTGTACAAAGCCAGTTTCCCCCCTGTAATAAACAATTCTTAGGGTTTTTTGTAATTTATACTTATATATTATTAAATATTTTTTATCGATAAAATCCCTTTTTATCAATGTATAAAACTGTTTATTGAATTTTATTATTTGATTATTATTTCCCCCTAATTTAATAATAAATTGCACCCTTTAAATAAGAATGTGTTCACTAAATGGTAATTTTTATTAAAAGGTGTTTCACAATTTATTTTGACAATATTATATAAATAGATTAATAAAGAAATAATTACTTTATGTTTAGTTATTATTATTAGTTAAATATATATATTAAATATATATGTATCATTTTAAGTAATTATTTCTTCATTCATTTATTCATATATTAAATAAATTGCACACACACACACACAAAACTTTCATACTAAATTAATTATTTATCTGGATTTATCTGGAAACCTTTACACATTTTAAATTCATCATTAGTCATTGTAATAAAGCCAGTTTTCCTTTATAACTCACAATTGTTAAATAGTTTTAAAAAATATCATTCGAATTTTGCCAATCTTACATTTATTTTTTTGTTTTATTATGTCACTAAAAGCCTTAAGAAGAAAAAATGTGTCATTAATCGTGATTTAAAAACGTTATTAATCATTATTTATAAAAATAAAAACACACAGGAAACAACCGCCCCCAAAACTAACCTATCCAGTGGCACAGGCGGCGCGTCTTCGCCCCTGAACTACATTTCCCATAATCCCCCTGCCCCCACTCACCCTTGCTCGCTAGTCATGGAAGGTGCGAGTTGTAGTACTGAGTGCTTGTAGTTCTTTTCGTGCAGTTGAGGCGAAATAAGTGTCTGAATGTATTTGACCCCGGTTTTTAGGGTTATAGAAATTTTGCTGAGACGTTTAATTTGTAGAATCGAAGGTTTACAAGCCAGTTAAGCAGCGCTATCCAGCCGTTTGTTAGCTAAATAGCCCTGCTAGCGCTGGTATTCAGCTCAACTGGAGGGGAGTGGTTGTGGAACTGTCAGTGGGAACGGGGGAACTGCTGTTATAAAGTCGTCCTGTGCTTATTTCAGAGGAGGAACGGGGTCCGAACAGGGCAGAACCTGCTGCTGAAGCTGTTTAGAGGTAAGTCCGTTGATTTTATGGGTCTGTATTAGTGGTATTTAGCTAAAAAAACAACATAATATTAACTACAATACTAGCTTTAGGGAGTTCCAGGTCCGGACTGTAAAAATCCGCGCCAGGATTTCGTTCTAACCGGTGGTCGGCTCCGCTGCAGCCGGGCTGTATCGGTGCCGACCAGCCGGTTCTAACGAAATCCTGGCGCGGATTTTTATAGTCCGGACCTGGAACTCCCCATATCTATACATTACACTGTTTTAGTTAACCTAGCTTAGCTAAGCTTACTAGCTATATAAACCAACCAGCCTTATTCTAGTCTATTAATTGATATAAGAACAATATATAGGCATTTATTAGCCAATTCAAATGTTGTTATTGTTGTAGTAGTTTACAGAGTATACATTTATGACAGTATTAACAAACAAATAAACATAAGCTAGGTACTAACTATAGCCATAGCTGTTGGGGGTCAGTGAGTAGCTGTGTGTTTTGCCCTGCTTACTTCACCTTGAAGTGTTTGTGTTGAAGGTGGTGGATCTGGAATGTGGTTATTTAGATGTCTTGTTTATTTTGAGACAGCTTGGGTAGCTAGCACAGTTTCAACACTGTGCTTTAAGGGTTAATAACTAATATCTGACTAACAGCTGAGTTTTGAGTTTTGCTCCTTATATGATATAGGTTAGCTAATTTGATATAATAGTACTGTACTGGTTGGCTCAGGGTAAGAGGCGTGTATAGCTAAGTGAGAAATTAAGAAAGGTCCCAAATAAATAAATTGCTTTAAAACTGTTCAATTTAATAAATTCTGATCTTAGGTTGCCTAAAATAAATAAATTGTTGACTAAATGTGTTGTTGACTAATTAATCCCTTAATTTTATGATGTGTGGCCTAAGTTTAATAAATCATTCCCTTTAATAAATTCTAATGTCAATTGTTCCCCTAATTTGGTTATTACATTCAAATTTTAGTTTAGAAAATTGTTCCCCTAGTTTGAGATCTTGAGGAATCGTGACGATTTTGAAGAATTGTAAAAGGCTCCAAATATGTAATTTGAGAAATAAATAGTTCCTTTTAAAACATTGTAATATCAGTTTAAGAAAGGGTTCCTTTAATTAAAAAATGTTCTATTAAATAAAATGTAAAAAAAAAATACCTTAATTTAGGTTCTGAACTGTAGCTGTCATTTATATATATATATATATATATATATATATATATATATATATATATATATATATATATATATATAGTATAGGGACTGTAGGCCTGAATTACAGCTAGCTGAGTTAGGAATGGAAGAGATTCAAAACAAGTGATTTAATACCTTTTTTTCTCTTAAATTGAAAAAAATTGTTGACTTAATGTCCATTAATGTAAATAATTTCCTTAATTTAATTTCTGAACTGTAGCTGTCATTGTCATTACACATCTATTTAAATAATGTAACTAGTGTAGTATTGGGCTAATAATGGGCTTGTGTGTTTTGCTGCTGATATGTTATAAAATATGATATTATAGCACTAGTGGGTTTAGGATAAGAGGCTGCAGGTCTGAGTGACACTTAGCTGGCTAAGTGAGCAAGATCCCAAACAAGTTTCCCTGATATCAGATCTCATTATTTTGTACCAGTTAAACTGAGCATACACTGATTAGCCCAAAACAGAGTTAATAAGTGCTCTGTGTCTAAACTAAACTAAGCTAAGCTTTCAAGCCTTTCTTAAGTAGGCTAATTGTTCAGAGGTTTCATCACAGAGGTGATAAAGTTTCAGGAATGGGTTTTAAATGAACAAGGGAATAGTTTGTTCTCTGATTCTTTTGTTCGTTGGGAACACTTGGTCGTTTGTGTTTGGATAAACCAGTCTGTTTTCTCAGGTAATAAGAGTCTATTGAAGAGCAGCGCATCAAAGACTATAAAAGCCTTTTGGCAGGACGGGTGTAAGTTGACCCACAAGGAGAAAAGAGGGGGCGAAGGATAAGGAGTAATAGAGAAGAGTGTAAACAGCCGGTTTACAATAGAATTGTATTTATTATTCATATCCACTTCATGCACTACAGTATTGCTCATTTTTAGTTTCGTCTTAACCCTTTCAGACCTGCATTATCTCTAGTGATGGAAAAAAAATGTAATGTTTTTTTTTTTTATCTGTAACGCACAGAAAAGAAGACTAATATTCGACTATAAAATTTATATAGCAAATAAATTCAAATAACTGAAATATATAATTATAGTTTTTTTTTATTTCCATCGTATTGGAGTCCTTTGTGTAATATTATATATTTAATATAAACCATCCCTAAACAGTACAAAACATGATTAAAAGCTGCTCTAAATCACATTAATTAAATTAGTAAAAATGAGCTGTTACATTCCCTCAATGGCTCTAGTACTAATGTATTTTGCAGTTTTTGATTTTTTTGCAGTGGGTGGGGCCAAACTAACTCTAGTGTTTTGTTGGTCTTTAAAATTGTTCATTGGCTGGTTCATGGTCTATTCTGATGGACAACAGCTCTCAATTAGTGTAAAGTGCAACAACCATATACAAATGATGTCCATTGATGTCCATTGTAATGGACAATAATAACATTTAATTTTCGTTTTGTTGCAGTAGTGTATTCTTGAAATATATATATATATATATATATATATATATATATATATATATATATATATATATATATATATATATATATATATATATATATATATATATATATATATATATATATATATTTTTTTTTTTTTCTTGTCATATTGAGTATCGTTATCATGAAAATACCATGAAATATGATGGATGATTATGAGTTATATAGATAATCTATTTTTAAGAGGTTAATTACACATCATTAGCTTACCTAAACTGTGTGGGTGTATTATTACTGTATATTGTATTATGGCTATAGTTATACCACAGTTAGTTCCGATCCTGCAATGTGATTGGCTGAGAGTCAATGAGTCTATGAGTGCAATCAGCAGCTTCCTTGGGTTAAGAGCTGTAGTCATGGCAATACGATACAATATCAATATTTTCTTACAGCCTAATTATGACTGTATAAACTCAGAGAGATCAGCTCCCAGTGTAAACATCTCAAATTGAATCATAGGGCCTTATTGTTATTTTTGTAACGCTGAGAACAGGGACAGAATTGTGGAATTGAGGTCTAAAGTATGAAGAAAAATGTGACAAAACATTTTGAATGGGGGGAGTAATTGGAAAAAAATGGTCCTAAGGCAATTAAAATCCACAAATAAGATTTGGGGGCAAAAAACGTCCTTTATTTTGCTTAGTATAAAACTAGTTTTACACCAGTTTGTTATATTGTTTTGAGTCTTCAGTAAGGAACTGAAATCATTAGAACCCTAAGTAGTCTCAGCAGCACTGAACAATGACTGCTTAAAATGACACTGGGATCATCTGACATGGAAATATCTAAGCTCCAGAGCTTCATACTGGTGTGTAGCTGTACCAGTAGGAGACCTGTGCTGTTTGTGTATGTGCACCAGTGTAGGATTTCAATATTAAATGGGTTAGAGTAGAGTTTTCAGTTTTCTGGCTCAGACTCAGCTGATTAGACGCACATGCCGGCCTCTGTTTCCCAGACAACTTTGCCCTCTTTCAGTCCCTTATTCTCCCCCCTCTTCTTCATTCATGTCTTTTTATTCCTCTACCCCCTACACTCTTTCTGTTATTCTTGTCTTGAGTGGCTCATCTGTCCAAGTCCTGTTTCATAAGCTGTCATTAGAGAGTTAATTGTTAACTCTTACATCAGTGAACAACTGACTTCACAATCAAAGGTCCAACTTCTCCATTTAGGTTGGAAATGAATGGCCAAATGCAGGACACCCTCCAGTGCTGTGAATTTGCTTGGATGAATTAGTAATCATTGAATTTATTCTAAAACTGTGTATAAAACCTAACATCTAGTCATGCAGACTGCTTCTACAAACATTAGTGAAAGAATACATCACTCTCAAGAGCTCAGTGAACTCCAGTGTGGTACTGTAATAGGATGCAGCACCTGTACAACAAGTCCAGTCGTGAAATTTCACTACTCACTGCTAAATATTCCACAGCCAACTGTCAGTGATATTATTGCAACGTAAAAGCAACTGGGAAAGACAGTAATTAACAGAGTTTGGTCAGTGGATGCGTAGTGTGCAGAGGTCTCCAACTTTTTACAGTCAATCATTACAGGCCTTCAAACTTGACATAGTTTCAGATTCGCTCAAGAACAGTAGAGTGTAAAGAGCTTCATTAAATGGGTTTCCATGGCAGAACACCTCCATCACCAAACTGACCATCACTAACCATCAGTAAATTTTGCATTTCATTTGGTTGTAAATCAAGAGAGCAGAGTCTGGAGGAAGAGTGGAGAGACACACAGTCCAAACTGCTTGAGTTTCCACCAATCAGTGATGGTTTGGGGAGACATGTCATCTGCTGGTGTTGATCCACTGTGTTTTATTATCAAGTCTAAAGTCAGTGCAGTTTTGTTTTCCCACAAAATCTTACAGCATTTCATGCTTCCCTCTACTGATAACAACTTTTATGGAGATGCAGATTTCATTTTCCAGCAGGACATGGCACACTGCCCACACTGCCATAAGTACCATTTGGTTTTATATAATCTTATAATTTTCTGAGACAGTGATTTTTGGGTTTTCATTAGCTGTAAGCCATAAACATCAACAAAAAAAAACCACTTAAAATACAGATCTGGAAAAATATAAGAGACCACTTAAAAATTATGGGTTTCTTTGATTTTACCAAATTGAAAACCTCTTGATTATAATCATGAGGAAGGTTGATGATCACAAGCCATCGAACCAGGAGTGGCATAAAGTTATCCAAAAGCAGTGTGTAAGACTGGTGGAGGAGAACATGCTGCCAAGATGCATAAAAACTACATATTGATTTCTGAACTTTTAAAACTTTATGAGTATGAACAAGTTTTACTTGCATTATTTGAGGCCTTTAAGCCCTGCATCTTTTTTGTTATTTCAGCCATTTCTCATTTTCTGCTAATAAATGCTCTAAATGACAGTATTTTTATTTATAATTTGGGAGAAATGTTGTCTGTAGTTTATAGAATAAAACAACAATGTTCATTTTACTCAAACATAAACCTATAAATAGCAAAATCAGAGAAACTGATTCAGAAACTGAAGTGGTCTCTTAATAATTTCAAGAGCTGTAGATCACTCTTTGTGTAATACATCTATATAAAATACGAGTTTCACATTTTGAACTGAATTACTGAAATAAAGTAACTTTTTAATGATATTCTAATTTTTTCAGATGCACCTGTGTGTTTTGAGATATATGTATTTACTTGTGTTGTCTGAGGTAACAAGACTTCTCATCCTGATGCAGCGAAATTAGATCTAGGCTAAAAAATCGATCTGAAGTCTGGAGTATTTCCAATGTGTATCGTGTTGCGTAGACTTGGCTTTGGGTTTGATGGTACACAACCTGTGTTGTAATTTGTTTCCATGTTGGGTGTTCGCAGTGTGTACGTAGGTGTATGTGTATAAATGTAGGAGTGTGTGCGTGTGTGTGTGTTGGTGTGGGTAAACCTTTCACCCAGTAGGTTTGTGCTGATGAACACTATGCTGCCCTCCTGCTTGGTGACCTGAGAATAGCAGTGGGATCTGGGCCAACTGGATCAAGTCAGGTTTACCTCAGCAACACCAGAATCACACGCAGGCCTTCCATTCAGGCATATCGTATAAAGTCATGTGTTGCTGTGTGTGTTGACAGGATTAATACGTACTTACGTGCGTCGGCTTTCAGAATGATTATAATACAGTGCTGAAAAAATGACGAAATTAGGGAAATAGTGTGTGGAAATTTGTGAATGTACAGTTGACTCAAGCCTCAGTCTGTCATTTACTGTAAATACTAGTATGAATACTAAAATACTAATGTTGGTGATGAAAGCAAAGAATCTGGGTTCATTCATTTAGAATGAAGTGGGCGGGGCTTATACAGCGCATACTGAAATCGCAATTTTTGTTTAGTTTTGTCTTAAATGCAGTGTTTCATCTAGTATCTAGGCCCACACTTAGGGCACTTCTATGTGGTGCTTCTATATAGTATGTCTGCAGAGAGAGCTCTAAAAAATATATATTCGATGCCATGTATTTATAATGTATTGCAAATGAAAACAATATGTTATATCATGATATTGATATTTTGCCGCATCTCTAAATTATTCCATTTTTTGATTGTTTATTTGTTTGTTCTTGTCTTGTTTTTTTTCTGGTTAGCTCTGATAAAGTTCAGTTGGACCTCTAAAGAAGGAAGAGGTGTTATATAAAGGTCTCTTATAAACAATAGTTTAATATTTTTGGATGCAGAACAGTGCATCCAGTTGGCAACAGGTCTTGGATTACAGTACTTTGCTTATTTTTGTGTTCTTTTTGTCAGATGATAAAGCATGAAGATATGTAGGAAGATTGGGTTGGGTGCTATCACGTTTCTTTCCTTCCCTTTTGTTTTGCAAACTGTACATAGCAGCAGAAACATTTAGGTTACTTTAGGGAATTTTGTGTCCATCCATACCTTTCATCCATTCATACCTACATTATTTTAGTTTATTAGTTTTTTAACTGAGCTGAGACACATAATATCATTTGTCCACCTAATAAAAATCAGTAGCTTTAATTGTAACTGTGCAATCATGTGTTTCATCATAGACATATTTGACTTTTTTTTGGCCTTTGACCAATGGTGGAAGGATCAGGCTTTATCCAATTACTAGTAATTATTTTTCTTGCATTTTCTTTCAATTAATGATAATTATTTTTCTTGCATCCATTAACAAAATGTGCGTTAAAGAACACTGAGCATACAATCAGTCAACACTTCCATTAGGAACAAGAATGGGTCCAGGGAAATGTGAACTTTAGGACTGTCCCAAAATATATGAGTAGGGTCATTGTATTTAGTTTTAAAGCTGACTGAAGCTGAATTTGAGATATATATTATTAGAACTATAAAATGAAGACATTCTTGGTACAATCCTAACCTTAGAGTTTGAAATCATACTTAACCTGAAAATATTTGCATTAAATCACTGGTGGTAAGGATATAATGGCCAGGCGTTTGGTCTCATAGACCTGTCCTTTGCGGTGATTAAATAATTCAGTGATTTTAGAGCTGCTTTTGGGATCCCGCTATCTGATGGCCTTTCAGGTGCCATTTGATCCTGTGGCTTTCCGATATGCCGTGGATTGCAGTGTAGGACTTTGATAATGCCCCAGTGACCTCCGGCCTTTGTGAGAACGTGCCATCTCGGGTCAGATCAGGTTAAACATCTATGTGCTGAAGCTGCAGGCCTGCTGTTTCTTCATCGAGGAAACTGGACTTGTCTGAACAGGTTTTAGAACAATAGCAGGAATGTAAGCTGGTCTTTGTAGAGTGTAAAACAAAAAACTTCCTAGAAAGAGAGGGGGAACTTTCAGGAATATAGAATGTTTCCTTGTCCTTGTAGTTTTGGACTAGTTGTGGTACTATTTTGAGGGGAGCCATAGAAGAACTATTTTTAGATAGAAGAGAGAGATGTGACCTGTAAAGAACCATAAAATTGATTAAGCCTAGAGATATACTTGCTGTTTGGCCGTAGACCAGCTGTGTTATTTATATAGCTACTAGCCTGTGCTATGTGTGTTACTGTAGGTTTTCACTAGAGGCTTCCACTGGCCACAGTATGACTCACTACTAGATACAGGTGTTTAGCTGTGTTTTCATTAGCTGTTAGCATTTCTGCTAGTGGTGTCAATCGTTTTTTTATGAATTGTTTAATCACAACAAAGTTCTGTTTTTTTTTCTTCTTTTTAAAACTGAAGCTTTTAATAATAGGTATTTAAAAGTAACAAAGGACTTTTACATCAATTTCTTTACATCTTCTAATTATTCTATCTCTACACAAGAGGCTTCCACTGGCTCACTACTAGATACGGGCGTTTAGCTGTGTTTTTATTTGAGATTAATCACAATTCTTTTCTTCTTCTTAAGACTTTTAATAGAGTCTTAAGACTCTTTTTCTTAAGCGTTTAATAATGGGTACTAGGGGTGGGCGATATGGCCCTAAAATAATATTACAATATTTAATGTTATTTTCACGATAACGATACTCTTGGCAAAATGACAAAACACTGAATTAGGGATGAGTGATATGGCCTGATATTTCAGGGTATAATATCGTTTGCGATATTCAAAAATGTTGGCAGTATCATTGCATACGATACGATATGGCACACCCCAAAATTACTTAAAATACCTAAAGTTAACAAAGAATTTTTATATCCATTTCTTCTTTTCATCCATTACACTTCCAAACAGTTCTATCTTTTTTTACACAAATGGTTCTTTACAGAACCAAAAACAATTCTTCTATGGCATCCCTGAAGTAACATTGTGTAGCCTCTTTATTTTTTTAAATGTGCACCTCCATTTCTTTAAGATAATCATTCTAATTGTACCACACTTTTGTCCCTTATAGGAAGCCGTCCAGTCTGTGTGTGTCTCCATCCAGTGAGCCAGCCAGCAAGCCCCCGAGTGCTGGCGTGTATGAGTTTAGGGGGCGGGGATGGGGAATGGAGTTCAGGAAAGCCGGGGGCCGCTCACACAGAGTGAGGTGCTGCCTCGTCCCTCCTCCAGCCAATCAGAGGTGAGTACTGTATGTGAACCCAAATGTTATTTACTGTTCTGGAATTTAAAGTCTTAGGCTACATTCACACAGCCAAATCCGATGTTTATTTTAGGCTGTTCTTACTGTCTTTTTAATGTGACCCATATCTGACATTTATTTGAACTGTTTACTCTGTGTAAATTAAAACAGCATTGCTTCATGTAAAGTTTCAGTTTCATCTTTACCATCTCCTTTCTGCCTTTTTTCTTCTCCTTTACCTAAAATTGGTATTAGGGGTGGGAAACTCTCAGTGTCTGTGCATTCGATTACGATTTTTGGGGTCACGAGTTGATTCAGAAATGATTTTCGATTCCAGAAGAATTTTTCGATTCAAATGGTCTTTACATTTTGTTTAAATTATGTGATTGAGAAGATGAAATGACAATTTAAACAAATAGAAAATTTATTTAAAACAATAGTTTTAAGTTCCTTACTGTAGCTAATCTTTTTGCAACATTTCATATTTCTATTTTGTTTTTTGGCCTTTTATACCAAGTGGATAATAATATATAGTATATAATATATAGTATAATAAGAATTGAACATTTCAGATTTTGTGTGTTTTTGCTGTTTACACTGCCACACAAATGACACAAAATTTAGATTTGGGCCACTATACCTGCTGACTTTCTAACCTACCATCCTCCCTACTAAGGGTGTGCCATATCGTATCGTACACGATAATATTTTCAAAATTGTTATATATTGTGAACGATATTATACCCTAAAAAATCGTGCCATATCACCCATCCCATTTCCCATTATATGTCTGCTAGACAGAGTATATCTGTCCAGTATCATTTATTTTACTCTAATCTGGATATATGGAGATATTTGGAGTGCATTATTATTATTATTATTATTATCATGACATTCTGGATCGTTAACTTCTGTTACAAATCTGATAAAATTCTTGTATTTTTTAATATCTCAAATATATATTTTGGATTTTCTTGCAGTGTATAGTGTATTTTTAAAATATTTTTTTTAAAAGTGTTTTGTCATATCGCCAAGAGTATCGTTATCGTGAAAATACCATGAAATATCGTGATATTATTTTAGGGCCATATCGCCCACCCCTACTCCCTACTTAATGGTACAATAAATGCTTGCTGAAGTTCAATAAAACGCCTTGCAGTTTGTGGCCGAACCCTAAATTGCTCTTTTTAACATTTTATTTTAGACTTACAACAAGAACTTTGTGCATCCAACCACAATAGAAGCTGATTTTATGGCCTGAACTATCTGGCTTAATTTTAGATTTATGATTTAGGGCAGTGAAGCCCGACTTCATTCCTGGGGACCTACTGTCCTGCAGAGTTCCAGCTGTAATCTAACAACACACCCCATCCAACTATTCAGGTTCTTCAGCAGCAACTGACAGTTGGAGCCTCTTCCTGCCTGTCCATTGGATTGAACTCATTAAATGTCCCACCAGTCCCGAGCCAACTTCTTTAACCTCTTCTGAACAGGAGACGTAGTTATATCTTTTGAAAATATCCTTCTGATAAAAAAAAAATAAATATTTAAAAAAAAAAAAAATAAGCAGTTTTATGTTTTGAAATCTATATTGTCTACTTTTGTTTGTTTTGCTCTTTACAGTAAGGCTTTAAGGGTATTTTTTGTAGAGTTCTTTGTTTGCAATTTATGTGCATGCACTAAATGTTTTTCAGTATTTTGTCATAAATACCCTGAAATATTATAAAATTATTTCAGGGTCACATCGCTCAGTCCTGCTTGTGAGTTTGGATCACAAACTAAAAACACCAATTAAACAATAAATCAATAGCATGAGATACACAAAGGCCAAAGGCTAAAAGCTAGATGTAAAAGGTTGGATGCTAGGTGCTACATGCTAGAAGGTTAGGTGTAAATATTAAGTGCAGCAAAACATTGAGTGCATTGACTGCAGCAAACTGCAGTGATTTCATCACAAGCTAATCATAATCAGATTTCAACAGTTAATCTGATTATTGAAGTGGTCATGTAAACGGCATACTTTGCATATTTCTTAAATCAGGTTTAGGGAATCTGATTAAAAGTTCATGATTTTACCTCAGTAATCAGATTTCTTAGTATATGTATACACTCTGATTTCGTTCGGTTAAAGGTAAGCTTTACAGCAGTGTAGAGAAAGCTGTAAAAAGGGCAGGGATTAGTTTGTCAGGGGGACGTCTGTGAAAAATGTTTCACACTTCTACTCAGTGATAAAACTCTTGCATTTGGTCTGCAATAAAAAAAACAGGAGGACCAGTAAGTTTTTTTTGGCTTTCTCGGTCACATGACATCGCGTTCAGTAGCTCCTCCATTTCCACTTGCTGTTGTGTTTTTACATGGATCTCCATGGAAACACATGCTCAAAGTGTAACAGTGGACAATAGAAAACAGTAGATAATTCAGCCTGTAATCTCTCAGAGGACGTCAGAGAAAACATGCACATGGTCGTTCCGGACAGTAATAAAATCACAGAGGATAGAAAAAAATATAAAAGAAAAAAATTATCCCAGGACCCCCTGAGAAACTAATCCTGTCCGGATAGGGCTAAAAACTTTTTTTTTTCCAGTTAAGTCCTACTCCAGGGAGCACCTTACAAGTCCATATCATCAGAAAATGGTTAGAATATTGGAATTACAAAAACAATAAATCCAATTCAGCCCTTAAATATTATCAGCATTAATATGAGTAAATCATTAGCATTTCCCACAGTTTCACACAGATGTCTTTATTGTAGTGTTGTCACACTGGAGTTCTTAGACTCATGACTTAGCAAATGCGTTTGTTCCAGAGTAAACCGTGTGGGATGTCTTGATGCCAAAATAAGGGCACACTTTTTAAGTATGCTCTTATTTTTAGAAAAGCAAATGCTGTATATCATCTATTTCAGTCAGCTGTTTTTAACCTCCAGTTGTCATTTTCAGCCGTTATATAAACCCACATCATTCCTCCCACGATTGTACATGGTGAAGTAAACGGTGAAGTGAAGCTGTAGTGTGGTGGAGGAACTTTGGAGAATGACCTGAATGACCTACTGAACTGATAGACATTAGATTGATATTGTTCATTGTAACATCGAGCCTAAATGTTTTTAGTGCTCTTGTCTTGACAGATGCGTCATTTCTTGTTGTCCATGTCTTGTTAAGTTTGCATTAATCAAGTGTATGACCTGCACTGACTCGTGTGTGTGGTTAGCGTGCTGCTACCTGCACCCCTACACAGCTGATCCAGTTCTGACAGTATAAAAAACTGCTAAACAAAAAAATTCCAGTATTACACAGGCTTTGTGAAGTCACTTAGTCACTCTTAATAACACCAGAAGTCTCCGATATCTGGATTTATCTCACAACTGCATATCTATCTCAACTAAACTAACATGCAAAATGTTTTCTTGATTATAAAGCCTTGGAAACATCCATTCCTGTATAATATGTGATGTATTAGGCTAAATTTCTAGCTAAACTTAGCTGCTGGCTAACTAGTTAACTTTAGGACTTCAGAAAGAGGAAGTGTGGTACAGCAGTTATTATTATTATTATTGTGCATTCCTTAATTCTTATGTAATAAGAAGCTGAAATGAACTCTTATTAGCTATTAGTTTATTTTAATTAGCCGTTCCACCTTAAATGCGTCAGCCTCTGCTGTCTGTTGCACCATTTAAGATGGAACAGAAAAGTTAGCTAGCTAGCTACTGAGACAAACTACTACTAACAATTTTTTAATGCTTGTTATGAAGAAAATGGCCATTAAACATTGAAACTACACAGTAAACTGTAGTAATATAATGGTTATAATACTGTTTAACAATGAAAATTCTCAACTTTGTGGGTTCCATTGGTGCCATCGTACCAGTGATATTATTTTTTATATATCCCTCTGTTTGGAGTGTGCCTCTGAAAAATCTCTGTTTGAAGGGTCATGTAGCCTGAACCTACCCCTCAAACCTAACAGTAATTGGGGCTAATGCTAGTGGTTTATTTGTGTTTCTTCAGTTGGTGCCTTGTTTTCTCTCTTGTCTATGTGTGTGGGTTGTTGTTGCTCTTGTGCAAGGCTATATTTATGCTTTCTTGTTGGTACATGACATTAAAACACTGTTTTTTTTTTGTACAGGGTTTCAAACAGGGTCGCTCTGTATTGAACTCTTTATTGTCTGGAGCTTTGGCGGGAGCTGTGGCCAAAACAGCTGTGGCTCCTCTGGACAGAACCAAGATCATATTCCAAGGTAGACTAGACTCACTCTGTTACCACACATGACTATTCTCCACAAATATTAACACCCCTAATAATCATCTGCAAAATTGAATACATTTTAAAAGCTCAAATCGTGCTGATGTACACAATGCACACATGTTTAGACAGGGATTAAGCCTAGTCATAGATTATATGTTGGTTTTAATGGAACTAGGTGTGTCAGTGTTGGTACACACCCCTTCTAATGAATGCATGCATTCATCTACTTCTAGTGGCACCCACTGCTGACACAGATGTGCACAGACATGCAGCATGTCTAGTCCCAGTAAAAAAGTGGAATAGGACTCTCTGGATAAGCAGAACCTATTCCAAGTGTGGGCTAGATTCTCCATTCAGTACTTTTTGGATGATTTTAGAGAGTTTGGATGAGGTGGTGTGGTGATTATCCAACATCCTATCCTCACCAATACCCATGTATCTAAAGCTAATGAAATTTCACAGCAGTTGTTTCTACTTCAAAATCTAGTAGAACCCTGGACTTCCCTGGACAGTAGAGACAGTTACTTCAACAAAAGCAGGATAAACTGTTTTTAATGCCCTTGATTTCAAAAGAAAAGATAATTGAGCAGTTGTCTCAGTACTTTCCTTTTTTCATTTTGTTTTTTTTTTCCCATTCCAGTGTCTTCAAATAGATTCTCTGCCAAGGTGAGTGTATATTCCTGGCTTTAGAACTTCTTAACCCATCATTACTCAAAACCTTCGGGACACACTAAACCCCAGTGATTGCATTCATTCCCTGTTTTATCCTTGAGAACAGGAGGCGTACCGGCTGATCTACCGCACCTACCGGAAGGATGGCTTCCTCAGCTTATGGAGGGGAAACTCTGCCACCATGGTGCGGGTGATCCCCTATGCTGCCATCCAGTTTTGTGCCCATGAACAATACAAGAGGCTGCTGGGAGGGTATTATGGCTTCCAGGGCAAGTGAGTACCTCACACTGCATACCTAACATAGCAGTAGAGCGATCACATGATGTAGTAAATCTAAGACAACCAAGATAATCAACCATACTTACTGTTTGTTTTGAACACAGATGGAATTTTGCATCCAACTCTGCAGTGAACACACTAGTGAGCAAACAAACATTGATACAGTGAACACACATGCCCAGTACCATGACTGTGGTGGGCCCTGGGGAGCAGTGAGTGTTAAGGGTCTTGCTTATGTGCCCTACAGGGGTATCCTGTAAAACTTGAATGTAGAATCTGGGTATCAAACCCACAACCGAACCTGGGGACTGAACCTACAACTGAACCTGAATATTGAGCTCACAACTAATTCTGGGTCTTGAATCCACAACCGAATCTGGGGACAGAACCCACAATTGAACCTGGGTCTCAAACCCACAACCGAACCTGGGTCTCGAACCCAAAACCGAACCTGAGTATCAGCTAATCAGCTGAGTATCAACTAAACCTGAGTCTTAAACCCACAAATTAACTTGGGTATCGGACACATGACCTAACCTGGGGACTGAACCCACAACCACACCTAAGTATCGAGTATCGAGCCAACTAATCCTGGGTCTTAAACCCACCACCGAACCTGGGTCTCGAACAAACAAACGGACCTTGGTAGCAAACCCACAACCAAACCTGAGTATCGATCCCACAACTAATCCTGGGTCTCAAACAAACTAATGGACCTAGGTATTGAACACACAAAAACCTGTATATCGAGCCCACAACCCAACCAGGGTCTTAAACAAACAGATGGACCTAGGTATTGAACACACAAAAAACCTGTGTATCGAGCCCACAACTAAACCTGAGTCTTGAACCCACAACCGAACTTTGGTATCAGACACATAACTGGACCTGGATATTGAACAAACAACAAATCATGGGTCTTGAACCCACAACCGAACCTAAATCTCGAATCCACAACCAAACCTGGGTATTAAGCCCACAACTAATCCTGGCTCTTAAACCCACAACTAGTCTTGGCTCTTGAACCCACAACCAAACCTGGGTATTGAACCCACAAGGGCAAGTGTAGCCTTGTTAAAATGGCTCACATAAAAATAGGAATTTTCTGAAGTGTAAAGGACGTTTGACTTATTGTGATTCTATAAAGAACCACTGTACTTACTAAAGAACTCCCCTGTTTTAAACATGTAAAGGGCAAACCCTGACCTTAGATCAGCAACTTCACACAGGGAAGTGATTTGTAGGCTGTACTGTTCCTCCTCAGTACCTCACCCAGCACCCATTTCACATCCCACAGATAGAAGTGTTGTGTTTCACCCGCTAAAGCTGCTCTGTCAGAATCTGCATACCAGCAGAGGCCTCGCTTCTTTAAGGTCAGGCCTGTTGCTATCAGGTGACAGAGCTTTCAGAACATAGTGCTGGTAATACTAGCAGATATGTAAGCAAAGGAAGAAACTAGTAACAGTCATAAGATGTACACTGTGATGACAGATATTATTGCAAGCTTATGACCTGTGTGTGTGGAACTGTGTTGAGTACAGGCATATTAGCCTATTGCTTTACCCATATAATCATTTTCAACAACACCATATCAACCACCTGACATTTGCTATAAGATACACCGTTTGCCCAAATGATTGTGCACATTCTGTCTAATGCATGCATTTAACTACTGTACTTTATATCTAATGCTGACTCAGAGGTGCAAATGCACATGCACAACTTATCTAGTCCCTTTAGCGAAGTATTGCCAATTACCTATTACCTATTAGTGACATTCATAATACCAGGTGTGGGCTAGGTAGGACTAGACAATAATTCAATATCAATATTTATTGCGATAGAAAACATTTCTATATCTGTGATAGATTTTTTTATATATTTCAATGTCACTCAGAACCACTCAAAAGGACTGCATTAAACTAGTATTTACATGCCAATGTTCTGACATTACATTACATTACATTACATTTGGCAGACGCTTTTGTCCAAAGCGACTTACAATATTACAATTACAATTGCAATACAGTACAGTACAGTACAGTACAATTACAATACAGTATTAATAACTGAAGACCAGAGTAGCGTACAGATATAATACACATTATACCCAACAGCAGAAATCTAGAGCTTTCTAACCAGCAGTAATATCATTCTGTTATCAAAAAACAGCAGGTAATTTAGCTTGGGAATACAAGTTAGCATTAGCAGCCAGTTAGCTTCTGTTAGCCATCTTCATTGGCACCTAGCATTTGCAAACCCCAGAATCTACTAATCTAACCAGCACAGTGCCTATTAGCTATTTATCTTGGAAATGCACTTTGCCATTGTGGCTAATCTGCTATTGTGGGCTTCATAATAAAAGTAATCAGGCCAGGTCATATTACTGAAAAGAAAGCAGGCCTGGTATATTTTGTTAGCTATTAAAAAAAATGACTAAGGTGCTAAAATTGATCATAGGCCACTATGATCAGGAGATCGCCGGTTCGAATCCTGTTTAGGTAGCTTGCCATCAGCTACCAGAGCCCTGAGAGAGCAGAATTGGCCTTGCTCTCTTTGGGTGAGTAGATGGCACCCTTTCCCCTCATCACTCCTAAGGGTGATGTCGCTCACACAAGGTGTCTGTGAGCTAATGTATCAGAGTCGCTGCATTTTAATCCGAGCGTGCTGTGATGCTACTCGTTAATGCTGCATCAGCAGCAGTTGGAAAAAAGGTGGACTCCTACTTTACATGTATCGGAGGAGGTATGTGCTAGTCTTCACCCTCTTCCTGGTGTTAGGGAATCATTATGGATAGAGGGAGTCCCAATGAGTGGGCTGGGTAATTGGCAGTGTAACTTGCGCGAAAATGGGATAAAAATAAGATTATATATATAAAAAAAATAATAATAATATATATATCTATATATATATATATATAGATATATATCTATATTATATTAAAATATATATATAATAATAAGTAAGAAATATACAGTGTTTACAAAATTTGTTACTGACTGATTGACTGATGTTAATTAAAGGACACTGAGCAGAGGCAGCAGAACAGTATAGACTACTGTAGCCTGGCAGTGCCAGTGCGTGATGACATCAAAGGCAGTGACTTCATACTGGTTATATCCATATCAGAGTTATACTGTATCAACCAAAATTAAGAAATATTTTGTGATATAGTTTTTGGCCATATCTTCCAGCATTAGGGTGCACTAGATGTGGAGCTGTAGAACTGTCTTCCTTGGAATACTATTGGGAGTAGTTGGGGAGTTGGGAATGACTTTATTGAGGCTCTGCTTCCTAAATGCAATCAACTTTTCACGGCAATGTTTCTAGTAGATCTAATAGAAATTAAGAGAGAGTTCCTCCAACAAAAGCAGAATAAACTCTTTCTTTTTAATAGCCTTGATTTCATAAGAAACACTGAATAAGCATGTGTCCCAGTCACAGCACTAGTGCTAATACTCAATACTCTGTCTTATCTCTGTTGTAGAGCTTTGCCTCCTGTTCCACGGCTCCTGGCCGGTTCTCTCGCTGGCACCACAGCCGCAAGTCTGACTTATCCACTCGACATGGTCCGCGCCCGCATGGCCGTCACACCGAAAGAGATGTAAGACCCACTGATCCTTAAAGGAACACTCCTTCTGGAAACGTGCTAATCATGTGCTAATTAAGCTTTGTTAATCTGCCCAGCGGTAGATTTCTCAGAGTAGGATTTACAGCACTTTTATTTAAACAATGTAAATACTTTATCTGTCCAATGAAAAACAAGTATCTCTTGGTCGATTTTTAGTTTACTACATAATTTGAACAGACAAACTGTCCCTTACACTTTGCCAAAATTTCTTAAAAGAAAAGGGCAATAGAAATACCTTAAAATGACCTGAATTAAACTCTTTGTACATTGACTTCCATTAAAAGTTAAGAAGTTTTTTTTTCTCTCCTGTAAAATTGCCATTTTGGAGATACATGTTTTCATTGGACAGCGACGTTACGTTGAGATTTTATTTCTCTTTTTATTGAGCTTTTTTTTATTATTCAATCGGAAGCAAATTATGTTTTTGTCTTGTGTTCCTCAGGTACAGTAATATACTGCATGTGTTTGTGCGGATCTCCCGTGAAGAGGGACTGAAGACTCTCTACAGAGGATTTACTCCAACCATCCTGGGCGTTGTTCCATATGCAGGACTCAGCTTCTTTACCTATGAAACACTCAAAAAATTACATGCAGGTATTGTGTTCTACTGCGATGTGTAGGCATGTCTGTTTTATGTTGATATATACAGCTCTGGAAAAAAAATAAGAGACCACTTAAAATTGATGAGTTTCTTTGATTTCACCAATTTTTAAAAGAGATTTTTAAAAGCTGAATTTTCACACCAGGAGTGGCATAAAGTTATCCAAAAGCAGTGTGTAAGACTGGTGGAGAAGAACACTGTGAAAACTGTGTTTAAAAAACAGTGTTATTCCACCAAATATTGATTTCTGAAATCTTAAAACTTTATGAATATGAACTTGTTTTCTTTGCATTATTTGAGGTCTGAAAGCTCTGCATCTTTTTTTGTTATTTCAGTCATTTCTCATTTTCTGCAAAAAAAAATGCTCTAAATTACAATATTTTCTTGGGAATTTGGGAGAAATATTGTCTGTAGTTTATAGAATAAAACAACAATGTTAATTTTACTCGAACATATACCTATAAAAAAGCAAAATCAGAGAAACTGATTCAGAAACTGAAGTGGTCTCTTAATTTTTTCCAGAGCTTTATACTATCATATATAATATCATATCATCTTCAGCTTAACTTTTGTGGAAGCTCGTACAACATTCTGATTTCATAGACTGTTGTGAAACAAATAATTTTAAGGACATGAAATGTTTAATTTGTATGCACTAAAATATTGCTTTTAAAATGAAGTTTAATAAACTGCCAATTTTATTATTTGTATGCATTATATTTTAACAGCTGCATATTTACTTTTTTTATCTACTTTTTTAGATTTTCTATGACAATTACTATTAGGATTTTCAGTAATATTTCTTATCAAACATAACACCTTTTTTATGTAATGGTTAAATAGAAATAAGACATTCTAAAGATAAAGGCCGGTGATATCAGGTAGAAAATTTACTATTTAGGTTTAAGACTATCATCTACCACTTCATTATCATAGAACATGCTGTGCTGTTTTCAATGGACTAATTTAAATTTCACATATAGCAATTGTCAGGGTCAAATCACCATGTGCTAACTATGTGAAATTAAGGGGTCAAAACAACAATTTAATCATTTTTGAAAATAGACCTGTAATGGAACAAAAGGTTTGAAGGAATGTCTGATTAGTATTCACTAAACTATTGATTTAACAAAAATATATATATGTATTACCAATATACTACTAAAATACTTTTTCTATCTACTATTTTACATTTTCTATTACAATAACTATTAGGATGTCTTTAGTGATGTTTCCTATCAAATATAAAACTATCATCTACAACTTCATAATCATAAAACATGCTTTGCTGTTTTCAATGGATTGTTTTAACTTCCCCATATGGCAATTGTCGGGGTCCAAGCACCATGTGCAATTAGAGTTGTTACTAATGGGTCTTATCATCAATTTAATCTTATTTATAATAAACAACACACTTTGGAAGAATAGTTTTTTCCAATTCAGATGAAATGCATTGTAAAACACTTGACTTAAGTTTTGACTTAAAAGCGGATGAACTGAATCTTTGTGCAGCAGTTTATTATTGATTTATTTATAGACCCTATCAGGTTGCTTCATTAATATGTCCAAATTCTCTCCCAGGGGCCTATGCAGTTTGCCTGTTTGGTCTGAACTAATTGCTGCAGCAGCGTTTAGTGTTTATTCAGCTGTGATTTATACCCTTTCAGTAAGGCCTCTTTTTTTTTTTTTCATTGTCTCTCCCTCAGAGAAGACGGGGCGACCGCAGCCGTACTCATTTGAGCGCCTGGCGTTCGGGGCGTGCGCCGGCCTGATCGGACAGTCGTCCTCCTACCCGCTGGACGTGGTGCGTCGCCGCATGCAGACAGCCGGCGTGACTGGGCACACGTACGGCACCATCCTGGGCACCATGCGGGAGATCGTGGCCGAGGAGGGCGTGATCCGGGGCCTGTATAAGGGCCTGAGCATGAACTGGGTCAAGGGGCCCATCGCTGTGGGAATCAGCTTTATGACATTCGACCTCACACAGATCTTCCTGCGCAAGGTTGTCTACAGCTCGCGGTAGCCAGGAGGGGGCGGCAGAGAGCCGTGGAGAGAGAACCAGCAGAAAAAAAGAGAGAAAGAGAGGTAGAGAGAGAGAGAGAAAAAGAGAGAGAGAATTTTAGAGAAAAAAAAACTCCTTGAACAAAGGACTTTAATGGAGCTGAGGAAAGGCTGAAACTGATTTCTGCATGTAGCAGAGCTGGAAAATTTAACAAAAAAGGCAAAAAAATGGAGGGCCTACTTTCCGCCCATGTCACCATGAGCAAAAAAAAAGAAAGTAAACTATTTTATTAATTAGCGACAGAGCTAATATGTATTTTGCATATGCTGCCAACGGAGCAAACAGGGATGTTCTTAACTGACAGCAAAAAAAGGCCCAGAGATTAGATAGACTGAGACTGAGATGATTTTAGCGATTTTGTTTTTCTGCGGAATCAGTCGGTACACACTATGTGTGTGAGTGTAGGCATTTGTGTGCATGTGTGTGTGTGTGTGTCTGTGTGTGTATTTGCACACTCGGGTCAACCCTAGTGTGTGTTAGCAAGAGGTACAGACGGACAAAACATGAAAAGAAAAATGAATGTGATGTCCTGTAAAAGCCCCCCTCCTCCTTCATATCTTCATTTCTTCTTTTTTTCAGACACTCTTAAGAATAAAGGTGCTACAAAGGGTTCTTTAACTCGTAGAACCCTAACAAAACATGCACTTTGCATGAGGATATCGATGATTAATGACTTCATGAGAAAGGAAAGAGTTAAATTACAAACAGGGTTTTTACAACGGATATAGGCTTCATTTGATCTGGTTAGTTTTGGTTTCACACTGCAGTTTAGTGAGTGGATTAAAGCACATTGCTACATTCTGTTCTCATCACCCTCATAGGTCTTCCTATACTTGACTCTGATTGGTTTGTAGAATATTTTTTTAGATTGGTGATTTTCTTTTTTAAATGCTGCCAGAATTTAACTTCCTTTAAGTGCACGTGTGTCATGCATTAAAAAGGTTACCCTTGGATTTTTTTTATTTCTGGTTATAAATAAGGGTTAATCTACAGTTACAGTAGATACAGCAATCACCAGTTTAATCTATTGTAGCCATACTAGTCAGATTTTGGCACAACAGTGGTTTTCTTTTTTCTACTTCTGTTGGTTAGTGGGTGAAGATAGCATCCTCAATTTCTTGTCATTAGTTCAAAAGTCCAAAATGATTAAAAAGTGCTTAAAAATTGCAGACAAGGATCCAGACTGAGACCCCCTTGGTTTTGGACAGACCAAATTAGACCCAAGTTATTAACCCTTTCCTGACTTTTGAAGCATTGCTACCCACAAAGCATGGGCTTAGAGCTCCTAATAACTCTTCATAGGCCTAAATTGTCTATATTTTTTATAGGTTCTGAATGGTTCTGATTTGGCATTTAATACAGCACTGCCCATCATTAGTAGCACCTTTATTTTCCATGCCAGTGTATTTATGCCCACATTCTTCTTTTGGACCTTCAGAAAAGTGTTTTTTTCAAGTCTTTTCTTGCTTTCATTCTTTGGAAGAACAAAAATGGCTTTCTTGTTGCCCTCCTGCCTTGTGATGTCAGTTGAGCTGCCTTAACTGATTAACTATTAATGGATTTACATTTAGTGCAAAAAAGCAGAAATCTTTTTAAAAATAATAATAAGTTGCCTGATTTCATCACCTACATTCATATTATTTTAAGTTCTGTCAGTTTGTATGTCCCACACATGACTCATAACCCACCTTGGTTAAACTCCATGGTACCATTTTAAAATAAGACTACCTTTATAAAGGGTTTATAATGGTTTACTTTACGGTTAGTTTATTAATGGTTACCAATTAGGTTGTAAATGCCTTAAAAATCAAGTTATAAAATCAGTTATAACACATACGTAGAAAGGGCAACAATGACCTGTTGTTTGCCAAATAGTGAACACACAGCCATCTATATCGCCCTTATATTGCCCTTTCTACGAATGTGTTATAAATGATTATTAATGATTTAAGGCATTTACAACATAAATAGTAAGCATTAATAAACTAATTGTAAACCATTTATAAACCCTTTATAAAGGTAGTCTCATTTTAAAGTGGTACCAACTCCATCATAGTATCAAATAAACCCATAATATCATCATCATCACCATCATCCTCAGAATCAGCAATAAAAGCTGTATATTGAAGCATAAAGCATAAAGCTGTGTTCAGGAGAAGTTGTACATTTGGAGTCGCTTGCTGTTGATAAATAGTGCTACTTGTGAGCTGCTCTTCTGCTTCTATCTTTAGCGTGTGCTATAATGAGTGTATCCACCACTCCAGCCGCTGAGTGGTCAGAGCAGGTGTGTCTGCTGGCTGCTCTGCTGCTTTTCAGCAGGGAGCTGACCAGGTGCACCAGCACGTGTCCTGCTGAGGGCAGTGGAAAAGCACTTTGGGTCAGTGAATGCGTCTTGCTGAGCGAAGGCGAGAGAAGTGTGCTTGTTTGTGTGGAATTTGAATTGGAACGTGTCCTCATTTACCCTTACCCTTTGTGTGTGTGTGTGTGTGTGTGTGTGTTTTTTTGCTTTTTTTTTTTGTTTTGTTTTTTTTGGGCTTCAGCTGTAGGCCTGGGATGTATACTATACTATGGTGTATACTAAAAGGTGGAGGTGTCCAGTTTCTTCTTGGTACAGGGGGATCTTCTTGTGGTGTGGCCCACATTGGTGGTTTTCCATGCTCAGACTTACCCTATACAAACATATACATATACCTATATATACAGCTCTGGGGAAAAAAAAAAGAGACCACCTCAGTTTCTGAATCAGTTTTTCTGATTTTGCTATTTATAGGTATATATTTTATTCTATAAACTACAAACAACCTTTCTTCCAAATTCCAAAAAAAGTATTGTCATTTAGAGCATTTATTAGCAGAAAATGAGAAAGGGCTGAAATAAATAAAAAAAAACATGCAGAGCTTTCAGACCTCAAATAATGCAAAGAAAACAAGTTCATATTCATAAAGTTTTAAGAATTAAGAAGTCAGTATTTTAATCACAGTTTTCATGCATCTTGGCATGTTCTCCTCACACCAGTCTTACACACTGCTTTTGGATAACTTTATGCCTTTACTCCTGGTGCAAAAATTCAAGCAGTTCAGTTTGGTTTGATGGCTTGTGATCATCAGTCTTCCCCTTGATTATAATCTAGAGATTTTTAATTTGGTAAAATCAAAGAAACTCATCATTTTTAGGTGGCCTCTTATTTTTTTCCAGACCTCTATATGTTTTTGTGTGTGAGTGTGTGTTGGACTATAGTGCAATAGTGATGTAGCCAAAGCCTGTAATATGCAAATAAGCCCTTGAACAAATCTATTTTTATCTGTTGTGCACTCCATATTTTTTATGTTGTGTATACAACCTAGTAGGCCTGTCCTGATAACCAAAAGTTTTTCCCCCAAAAAAATGTAATAATGTCATTTTAAGACCAAATTTACACTACTGATTACACGTTACACTAGCATATTTATGCAGTTAGACATTACTTTTGAAGAAGAGTATTTTTGTTTTTATTATAAAGAATATTCAGACATTGGAATTGAAATATCAAAATATTCAAATAAATAAAACATGAATAGAGTAAAACCTACTTAAAATAATAATAAGCTCTCATCATAAAGTAAATACAGTGGGCAATAAAAATGATTGGGGTTATGTTTAT
This sequence comes from Astyanax mexicanus, assembly GCF_023375975.1. Lineage (NCBI taxonomy): Eukaryota > Metazoa > Chordata > Actinopteri > Characiformes > Acestrorhamphidae > Astyanax > Astyanax mexicanus. The sequence goes on along the minus strand of NC_064411.1, from coordinate 49,286,051 downwards.
ATATTATATGGAATCAATACAATAATGGAAAATTGTAAAATACCTAAAATTCAGATTCAGGGTATAAATTATGCGTAATAATTCTGTCTGTATTGCCTAATCTGTAGCATATTGTCTGTAGTTGGTAAAGAATGGAAGATTCAGTCCAGACTTGCGGTGGTTTGCAGTATTTCAGTGTTTTCAAGCTATTGATTAAATCAATAGCTTTATATTAATTATTAATTATGGTAATGTCTGTCTGCATCATCCTGTAGCATATAGTCGAGTATCACAAACAGTAGTTTAGTAGTTTTTTGTAGTTGCAGACTACTTCCACCTAAGTAATTCATTGCTCATTTTCAACTCAGAAAATCACTTCTTATGTGTTGCATTTTAATCAAGTACCATCCACAGTAGTTTATTAAGAAAGGAAGATTTCCATTGGAGTATTTAATTCCATTTCAATTACCATAAACAGAATAAAACATAATAAATGAATTAAGACTACAAATTCTAATAGACATTTTGAAGCTCTCATGACATTTAGAGACAATTATGCTCATTTTAGAGAATTCTTAAGAGTCAGAGATTTGGACATCAAGCTAAAATCTGTATTTCCTATATTTAGCGTATATATTTAATTGCCCTATACAGAACAAAACAATATAAGAAAATGAACTGAAGCTATGCAGTATCTGTACAGTGGTGTCTGGTGCTCTTTGTAGGTCTTTTACAAAGTACAGGAAAATGAATTCTAATATAATTATTATTTAAAAACAAATATTAATTAAACAGATAATGTTTAGCAACAGAGTTTTTTTCCTATATTAATTTTGATCATGTGTGAGCATGTAAAACCCACCAAACTGTACTTGAGCCCCTTTTGTACCAAGGTCTTGTGTGCTAATTGCTGCATTGTCGTATTGCTGCAAGTAAGGCTATAACTTAAAGCTGAGCGTAAATATATCTCTGTCTAAACTAAGTGCCTACTACAAAAGAACAAAACACCTGAAATGATCAAAACTCATACTTATGATACTTTCAGTGATACACAACTTGTATACATATCTAGGCCTGTTACAATATCACTTATTATTAAGAATATTTAGACATTGGGAAAGATTATTAATCCTCCACATGTGTTAGTGTGTGTTGTGCTGGTTATATGAGTGGATCAGACACTGCAGCAGTGCTGCTGGAGTTTTTAAACACTGTGTATACTCATCCTACCTATAGTATCTGATCCACCTTGTAGATAAAGTAAAGTCAGAGACAGAAGCTCTGAATCTGTTGCTGAATGGTTTACAGTGTTGATCATCCTCTAAATCATTGGTTCTCAAACATTTTAGACCATGTACCCTACACACTCAAACTAAAAACTCAAAGAATCACATTCAAGTCCCCTACAGGAACATACACAAGCAAACTGGGGGTGAGTGATATGGAAACACAATAAATTAATGCTGCAAATTCCAATAGAAATGCAGCAAAAGGACTTTCATTTTAAAGTTCTCATGATTAATTAATATCCAGGGATTTGGATTTAGACATCCCCCGGTACCCACCTGCATTTGCTTTCATCATCTTTTATTTTTTAATACATTTAAAAACATGGTACCGCTTTAAAATAAGGCTCCTAAGGTTTATAAATAGTTAATAAAGAAGTCTACTAATGGTTATTAATTAGGTTATAAATCATTAATAAGCAGTTACAACACATAAATAGAAAGGGCACACGTAGCCTGCCAAATAGTACCAAATTGTGATTCCACATTCATTTATACTGTTAAACATAAAAATCTTACTTTGTCTTTTCCATCAGTCATCATAACCTTCATTTCTGTTAATAACTGTATTAATTTAACTATAATAACATAACAAAACTAAACTGACTTTCTATATTATTTTTTTATTAGATATGTTAAATAAAAAAAATCACGGGCACTGTTGTTCTTTCTATTTATGTGTTGTAAGGAATTATTAATGTTTTAACGTATTTACAACTTTAACTTATAATCATTAATAAACTCCTTTATAAGCTATTTATAAACCCTTTTTAAAGGAGCCTCATTTTAAAGTAGTACCAAAAACATTTATATCGCCGGTTCGAATCCTGTTCATGTAGCTTGCCATCAGCTGCCGGAGCCCTGAGAGAGCACAAATGGCCTTGCTCTCTCTGACTGGGTAGATGGTGCTCTTTTCCCCACATCACTCCAAAGGGTGATGTTGATCAGCATGAGGCATCTGTGAGCTGATGTATCGAAACCGAGTCAATGTGCTTTCCTCAGATTGTGCTGTGATGCTACTCGGCAATGCTGCATCAGCAGCAGTTCGAAAAGAGGAGGCATGTGCTAGTCTTGGTGTTGGTCCTGGTGTTGTGGCATCACTTGTAATAGGGGGAGTCCTAATGAGTGGGTTGGGTAATTGGCCTTGCAAATTTGGTCGAAAATGGGATAAAAATGAGAAAATAAATATTAAAATCATTTATTTGGTGGTGTACAACCTTGTACAGGATGCTGCCCTCAGGGTTGCTTATGATGGACTATTTTCAGTCCAGCAGTGACAATGAGGTGTTTAAAAACTCCAGCAGCACTGTTGCAGTGTCTAATCCACTCACTGTACCAGAACACATTCTAACCCACGTCTCAAATAATAATAGCTGCTCTGTGGTGGTTTTCTCTCCTGTAGGGTCCTGAGTATTGAAGAACAGGGTGAAAATAATATAATAATAAAGTATACAGAGAAACAGATACAGAACTACAGTCTGTAAAGTACTTCTACAACAGGTTAGTGGATAGTAGGTCTGCAAACACAGATCACGGTGATCATAATGTTATGCTATGTATATTACAGTAATTACAGTAATTTATTGTAACAGGCCTATTGTGTGATGTGACACATCACACTCACAGTACCTGCAGTACCATGTGACCAGTACCAGTACCATGCATTGTGGACCTGTCACTAATAGTGCAATAGGTATAAGCTGGTGGTATTCTGTATTAAATAAACTGCATGATTAATGATTACTGTGCAGATTTCTGGTATTTTATTCAGTATTTCTTGGTCAAACTACTTTACTTAACAGATCTTTTATACATACGACTGACTGACTGACTGACTAACTAAATATGATCATCTCAGCTTTCTGATGTGGATGGAGTGTTATTATTGTGAAGTATTAGCATATCCATATCCATAAATCAGTGAATAATCCGTCAATAATCGTAATCCACTGCCGTTCTCAGTGGAGATGAGTATTAATATGATGATATAGTATGATGTGTTGTGACTGGTACTCTGAGCCTTGACCATGCCCTTGTCTCATTCGCACAAATATATATATAGTATATATATATATATATATATATATATATATATATATATAATATATATAATATATATGTAATATATATGTATATGTATAGGGAGGTCGGAGTTGAATGTTTGTAATTGAAATATAATGAAATGTAATGTGATTGCTTTAAATGAATGAAATGAAAGAAATTAATGAATTAGAATGAAAAAAAAAAAAAAAAAAAACATGCTTCCTCCAACATGTACTAGTACTAGTCTACTATCAGACAATCACTCTATGCCAAAGCACATAAAGTTCATGAATGTTTGAATGAATTGAATTGTGGACCTGTTTTATCTGGTGTAATGGCATTGTTTGGTATGTGTTTCGTTTGGTTTCGTTTCGTTCTGTTTCTGTTCTTGTCTTTTAATCTTTAAATGTAATAGGCCTACTGAACAACAATATTAATATCCTGAGCTGGTCATCATTACAGTTGTATGTAATGCTTTGGAAACACGTTATAACTACTGGAATGACACTTTCTGAGGATGCAGATGATTCACAGTGAAACTGTTCCCAGCACTCGACTGTGATGTTGGTCGTTTTCGTCCTGCTATTATAACGCTGTCGTTTTCGGTGTCCGTGGTTTTCCATGTAAACTGATCTAGTCTCTTTAACTAAGATGACTGATATTGAGGCTTCTGATCTCATCTCTAGTTTTGTAAGTTTTACGGTATTGTGCCAAGTGAATGTACATTAAACTAATGAGATTGCAGTCCCTCTGTGTTTGTGTGTTTTCTCCATTGAAATGAACTGCACTGTGCACAGTTCTACATTTGAATATTTTATGGTTTATTTTATTTATTAATATGAATTAGTAAGTGTTCAAAAGGATTGTGATGCCTGTTTATTTAGGGTATTATCATAAATGTATCCTGGTTTTTCTTCATGATTTTATGGTCTCTTCTCTATAAACTATTAACAACTCTGGGGGAAAAAAATAAGAGACCACTTAAAAATGATGAGATTCTTTGATTTTACCAAATTAAGGAAGATCGATGATCACAACCCATCAAACCAAACTGAACTGCTTGATTTTTTGCACCAGGAGTGAGTAGCATAAAGTTATCCAAAAGCAGTGTGCAAGACTGGTGGAGGAGAACATGCCAAGATGTCCCAACTGTGATTAAAAACCAGGGTTATTCCACCAAATATTCATTTAATTACTCTTAAAACTTAATAAATATGAACTTGTTGCTCTAAATGACAATATTTTTATTTGGGATTTTGCAGTTCATGTTTTTGTGCTGCTGTCCTGATCTATTGGTAAAACCTCTCTACACAAATTGCTTTGATAAAAGACTCTCCCATCCACTAGATGGCACCACTTGACCATAGTTAAGTTAAACAGATTTGTTGGCCTCTCAGATTAATTATAGTAGTAAACATTCAGATCATTTTAATAAAATTAATGTGCATCTGAATTGACTTATTTGCATTTGGCAAGCATTAAAAGCACTTGTATTGGCAACAGAAAGAAGCTTTACTATGTCAAATTTACACAATAAATTCTATAAATCTAATGTAAACCTTTTCTTAATTATTTTAATTTTCTAATTGTAAAAAAGAATCGTAGTCTCCTAATATCATGCAGGGTTTTATACAGAGCTGATAGCTTTACTAAAGAACCTCAAAATCATTTTTATATTTATAATATAAGTGTGGTTGTGGTTGGTGTGGTGCAGTATATAACACCATTGTCTGCTCGTGAGCTACCACATCATGTAGGAGACTGTGATACAATTCCAGGTCTGGGTGACTGCATGCTGCACTATATAACAATAAGAGCCCTTGGGCAAGACTCCTAACACTACATTGGTCCACCTCTGTAAGTCACTTTCGATAAGAGCATCAGTCAAATAGTATAAAATGTATACCAAGTGTATTGCTTTAAACTAAAATCAAATGTGAATCAGTGGTTTAATTTATATTTTATTTGTTTTGACAACAACTAAATACCATTCAAATTATTCCTTTTAGAGGTATAATAATAAATATTATATAAAAGATTTTTAGAGTCGTTTTTATTTAAGGTTTTATGAAAATACAAGATATTTTGGATGTTAAGCAACACTATGCAGCCCTACTCATTTCCAAATAATCGGTGGAAATTGTGATATTTGAATCAATTTTATATTATTTAAAACATGTTACATCTTTAAAAATAGTATTTGGCTGACTTTTAATTTATTTAAAATTTTATTCTTTTTTTTTTTACTAGAATACTAGAATACCACAATAAGTACCACCCAATTCTTCAACACTTTTTTTTTTTTTTTTTGTATATACCAGTCACAGGTTTGGACATACCTCTTCTCATTCAATGTGTTTCTTTTTACAAATGTCTTTTTACTTTGTAAATTTAATATTGAAGACGATATTAAAGATATACCGGAACACATGCTGAATTATTCTGTAGACAAAAAGGGTTAAACAGTCAGAATTAGAGAAATGATTCAGAAACTGAAGTGATCTCTTATTTTTGTCCAGAGCTGTATATATTAATATTTGCCTTACAGATCCACCTTTCTGTAAATATAAAAAAATGTTCACCATTCAAAGCTTAAATAGGGATAACTCAAAATATAAAATAAGTCATCTCCCATTGTTATCTCCATTAGCTTCTGATAATGCTAAAACCCTTTCTCTATCAAATGTTCTTCAGTGAGTCAGTAGGTGGTGCTGCTTAACAGCAAACATGAATGCGCCCCTGTGTTTCTGCCTGTGACCTGAACTTGACCTTCATATAGACTTGTGCTGAATACTGGTCATACTGGCCTAATGTTCTGGCTGTTTTTTTTTAATCATGTGAGAGTTTTCATATAATAATGATAATATATAAGTTTATTATTAATATAGATTGATTAGTAGTAGAAGTAGTTCCTATAATATGCCATTGTGTTCAGTTTGCTTTCAGAGCCCATTTTCATTGTACAGGCAGGACGTGCCATGTGTTCCTACTGAAACTCTGTCTGCTCAGCTTTAATGTGGTCAGCGAATGTGCTCGCTCCTACAGCAGCTTTTATTATCGAGCCCATATGGAGATGTGTTAGTGGTGTATTAATAGAAATGCATTTTATTGCAAAAAAAATATATTAGCACATTTTACAAACAGCTCGTTTTTATTATTTGCTGAAATCAATCAACCATCCTTTTATTGTGACTCAGAGATACAGGACTGAGGATTGAGGATGCCCTTTATTTTCAATATAGTCAAGCACGTACAAGAATCAGGGATTGAAAGAAAGAATACAAATACAATTATATTTAATAAAGAATAATACTTAATAAAAAATAAATAATATAAACAAAAATACACATAATATTCAGGGACATATAAAATGTGTTGAAATAGAAGCTGTTATTGTGTTGTGTTGAGGGGGTTGGCTTTACACACACACACACACACACACACCACAGGGCACAACAGTGGGTGGAGCTGGAGGATGCGGTTGCCATAGGTACTTGGACCAGTGCCAGAAGAAGGGAAAATGTATTTGCATGTATTCAAATTTCTCATGAATAATTTACGACAACGGTTGTAAATGCCAGGTTGATGCTGGCACACACACACACACACACACACTCACATAAACACATACGCCATCTCATCCTCCCCAAGCTATCGAATAGGCCGCATTTTATCAAAAGGGAATGAATGCGTTATCAAAAGGTATGCTATGCTTTTTAAAATATATATTATTCTATTATACATTTATTGTACATCCCATTTTAACATAATATATAATAATGACACAAAACTAATTGAATATGATATAGATTTATTCGATATATACATTAGCCTTTAGTTTGCAGTTAACATTATTCTGCAGATGCTGGTATTGTGAAGGCCTTTTCCTGATTACCTGGCATTCAGAGATGTAGATATTTAGATATTTAAATTAGGCATGTTCAAAGGCATTTGGACACTATATATATATATATATATATATATATATATATATATATATATATATATATATATATATATATATATATAAGATGTAAGATGGTCATTGGTCAGTTTTAAACTGGCATCATAACCATTATCAATTACTGTATTATCAATAGCTAAATACATGTGATCTTTCAATTATACCAATGCCTCAAGTACTGCACCTCTTTATACTATACTGTAACACGTGTTCTGATTTATTGGTTCATTCTATTGCACAGGAAGTGATGTAAAAAGATGGAACGTATGGGATTGGAGGGGTTTATTAAAGGGAGTGGCCAAAGCAGGGAGGTAAACAGTCTCCATTTTGCCCATATGAAAGGCCAGTAGCAATAGTGTTGCTTAGTGTTTGATTGTGCTTATAGTAGAGTTAATGGTGTTGAACTGGGTGTGAAAAAAATAAATATTATATATTTTTTTATTTTTTTATTTGAGTTATTTAAAAGCAAATAATACACAAAAAATATATTGTTGTTTGTGATAAATTCTGCGTTTGTTCATATATCAGGGAGAATACAGGTTAAGGCAAATGTGCTAATCCATTCATTTTATATTAGTGTCTAATGTAAAAAATATGTATATATATATATATATATATATATATATATATATATATATATATATATATATACATAAATCTTAAAGAAAACAATCTTTTTAATTAATTTTTTATTAATTAGAAAAATAATTATTTAAATAATTTATTTAAGGAAATATGTATTTAAAATGGCTGATTTTTAAACACAGAAGTGCAACGACTGTGCTTTTTCATATTTTAATTAATGTTATTTTAAACGATTTTTTTGTAAAGAAAAAGAGCCCTAATTATTGTTATTTTAGTCAATAAAAGCCCTGATATCTAAATAAAAGTCCCTATAAATACATTAAGCTGCAGCTAATGCAGTGGAAATGTGTCAGGGTAACGTTACAACCAACGGTAAGGACCTTTTTTCTTACTCTAAGTAATAAAAAAAAACATTTAGGTAATTACTGAACATGTTATATTTTTTTCTAGACAGTATTTATTTACAAAAATTGCGTTTTTATATTTAGGTCAGCTGTACAGTACAAGTAAAACGTTTGGACACACCTCTTCTCGTTCACTGTTCACTGTTTTTTATTTCTTTATTTAATGTATTTTCTGCATTGTAGATTAATATTAAAGACATGAAAAAAAAATTAAGGGACACATATTATGGAATTACGTAGTAAACAGTTAAAAAAAAAGTCCTCCACATTAACCCCCTGATCTAAACCTGATGAACTGAGATGGTGATTTGAGGTTATTTAATTGGGATGAGCTGGAGCTTCACAGCGTGAAAGAAAAGCAGCAACTATTGTTCAGCACCTCCAGGAACTCCTTCCTTCAAGACGCTGAGAAACCTATTCCAGGTGACTCTCCCTCATGAAGACACTGAGATTAAAATACCAAGAGTGTGCAGATCTGTCCTCAAAGATAAATGTGATACTTAGAAGAATCTAAAGTATAAAACATATTCTGGTTCGTTTAAAACTTTCATTTGTTGACAGAATAATTCCCAATGTGTTCCTGTAGAGCTTTAGTATAGTCTTCAATATTAAATTTAAAATTTAAAAAATCATAAAAAAAAGAAAACACGTTGTGTGTCCAAACTTTTGACAGATACTGTTTGTATATATGTATCTTGTGTTTTATTAAGAATTATCTCCAAAACATATCAGTTTATTTAAAGAAGTCAGTGAAAGTTTACTATGTTCTGTATTTGATATTAATAATTTTGAAGAATGAATATTAACGTCATACCACATACAAATAAACAATCCAGTATTGTGGTGTATTGTGTAACACTTTTGGTGCCTGTATAGCTTTAATAACTTCAATATTAAATTTACAATGTAAAAAAAATCATAAAAAGAATAAAAATACATTGAATGAGAAGAGATGTGTCCAAATGTTCTTCTGGTGTTTTCTCTTCTCTTCCCCAGACATTCACTCAAATATCAAATGAAACATTTTATTTTTCCCTTTTTGAGTTTTAAAAGATTATATTTTAAATAGGCCTATTACAATAACTTAATTATTTTTATATACATTTTGGTTTGGATGATATATTGTCCCAAAATTAGTATGGTAATCTTTAAAGCCATTTTATACACCAACATAATGATATTGTAGCTCTTACATATATAATAAATATGAACCATAAAGTAAATACACCCTGCTAAAGAGCAAAGAACTTTATAACAACATTTGAATTGAAATATAAAAACAACTTTAGATATCCTTAATAAATAAACCATGGAAAATCGAACAAATACTGTTTTAAAACAACGTTAACATTCTGCCTCATTCACAATAATGAGCTCTCCTTGTAAAGACAAGCCTTTTTTTAAATATTTGTTTAAAAATACAAGGTTTTTGATATAATAGTATTATACTATATATCGGCGCTGTCCAATGAAAAACAAGTATCTCTTTTTGTTGCTTTTTACTTTAGTACATAACTTGAACAGACAAACTGTCCCTTACACTGTGCCAACTGTATTTCTTGATGAATGGACCAATAGAAATGCTTAAAAATAACCTGAAAAATCTTTTTTTTTTTTTTTACATTGACTTCCTTTGAAAGTTTAGAAGGTTTTTTTTTCTCTGCTGTAATGATACTGTTTTGGAGATGCTTGTTTTTTATTGGACAGTTGGGCAGGATAATAAGAGCTGCAACTAAAGATTACTTTGGTTGACTAATCTGATGATTTTTTTTTTCCTTTTTTTGATTAGTCGATTAGTCAGCAAATATTTCTGGCATGTCCTTCATCTCTAAAAACAATAGAAACAGTGTAAAATCAAATCTCATAGAACATGAGATTTTAAAGGCATTTAAATGTGTAGATTGTTAAAATGTGGGAATTACTGATATTTATTGATTAAATATGTAATCTAATGAGTTTGGGCACTTTTGGAGACACAGAATAAGTTTAAACTGTGTAAACTGTGTGAGTGAGCCATTTACCCATCTTCCATTGCGTTTCGATCCCTAGCACTTTGTTTAATTGCAGTACTGTTACAAATGAACGATTAGTCGACAATTCAATTTGTAGTCGATTATATCAACTAATCGTTGCAGCCCTAGCTATAATATTTTATATATAAAATGATGTTTTTTGTAAAGTATAGTACACTCTAAGAAATATAAGTACAGATTTGTACTTAAAAGAGTACAAAGCTTGTCGCTGGGGCTGTACCTTATATTAAGGTTCAAAAAAGTACCTTTCAGTGAAAGTCCTTTTTTGTACCCATGGTTTTTGTGCCAGTAAAGATTATAAAGATTATAAACATTGACATCAACTAAAAATGGCTCAAAAACTTGATGATACAAAATTGTCTGGCTTTCAAATAAAAAATGTGCAATTTAAATATATACTGTTTATTAGTACAGTGATGCAGAATACTGAATGTACCTTTTGGCTGGTTAAATGGTACAAATCTGTACTTATTGCTGTTAGAAATGACTTTGTACTTCAGAGGGAACAAATCTGACCCTGTAAAGATCAATATTGTACCTTTGAGGGTACAATTATAAAGAATGTACCTTCGAGTACAAAAAAGTACTCATATCGTACCTCTGTTTTTTAGAGTGTAGCTAGTAGACTTTAAAAGATATTTATGATATGTTAATGAGCTGATTATTTGGATCAGATGTGTCGGGAGCAGGGAAAACACTTACAACTTAGTTTAGGATATGAGGAATCCTTTAGAAACATGTGGATCTTTTCTTTTTTCTTTTTTTTTCCAGAAGGTGCACATCTAGCTATTATTTGTGCTCCTTTCAACTCTATGATTACTTTGGAGTTGATCAAACAGGCCTAAAGCCTTTCTGTTGCTAATCAAATCAGCCCATTAAAAAGTTAGATCAAACTTCGCCCGGCGCCGCTTATTTCAGAGGCCCGGCCGCTTTAATTCAGTCTGGATAAATAAAGCGTGTTCGGGCGAACACCGGCACTCAAGGCCTAACAAGATTAACCAGAGTAGACCAAGTGTGGCGATTCACGCTCTGTCTTTTAATGTGGGGTGTGTGTCGCCTGTGTGCGTGTCTTAAACCAGATGCAAGTGCTTACCCCACTCAACCAGTTCAGTGCACTTTGAGCCTATTTAGCAAGCAAGCCCACCCAAGAGGAGAGCAGTGGGCCTGAACAAGTGTGATTCAACGCATATTCATCTCCTCCCTCTCTCTCTCTCTCTCTCTCTCTCTCTCTCTCTCTCTGTTTCTCTCTCTCTATACACACACCACATACACACTCATACACTGTAGGGTGCATTACAGGATTTACATAATACATACAACATGCTGTATATCCATTCCAATTTGATACACACTTGGCTGCCATTTACACCGGAATGATTATAGTCATCAGACCACCCAACCACCTTTTTCATATACTTATATTTCCCATTACATATGGCCTTTTATTCAAACGAACAGATACACACACAGACTGTAGAATACTTCAATCAGAGCTTTATTGAAAATCACTTTAAGACCAAAATGAAACAGAGGCTTGAAGCTTTTACTTGTGATGTGTGACAAGCGCTGACTAAAAAGATCTAGAAATATATGAATCATATAAAACATGATTTCTTTGCGTGCTTGGGTGCATTTTTAAAGTTACCAGTAACTGTGTTGGATAAGTGTTATGTGGTTACTAGCTCTATAAGAGGTATAAAAACTAGGGATGCACTGAAATCGGAGAAATTTGGGCCGAGACCATATTAAGACAAAACATTTGGCAACGTTTCATAGGTTGCACAGGTGTTTTTTTTTTTTTTTTTTTTTTTTACCTTTGACAATTAACAGTGATTTACTTTATTAACCTAAATGTAATTACAAAACTACCATTTAAAAACATTTACTAAACATTTCCGTAAATATCCCAACAGAGAAAAACAGCAGCAAAACCACACTATAAACTTCTCAGCGGTGCTATTCTAATCATGAATTAACCTCAGCAGTGCTATTCTAATTATGAATTTACCTTAGCAGTGTTACTCTAATACAAAATGTGCCTCAGCAGTGCTATTCTCATCATTAATTTATCTCAGTGGTGCTATTCTACTCATGAATTTACCTTAGCAGTGTTATTCTAATTGTAAATATACCTTAGCAGTGCTATCCAAGTCACATTTGTGTGAAATATACACAGAGAAAGGCAGCCGATGATGTCACTATGCTATTCCTGTACTGCTTGCATCTTTCAGGTGGAAAACAGCTCGTTCATGAAGAGATATTACTTAGTTAACTGATGCTAAGAATGATGACTGATATTGAACATTATTTAGTTAATTGTAAGTGAGCAGAACATAATGAACATAAAACTGAGTTTTATATCCCAGCTCTGTCTCTCACTTCCTATGAAATGTGCATACATATGCAATTTTTGTTTTCAGAAAAAAAAATTCTAATATTGAAATATGATTTAAAATAAATGGATCATTGTTTAGTATGAATTATTTGGTACATTTGTCCATGTTCTGCGAAATATTTTCAGTTGCCAAATATTCAGTGCATCCCTAATTTAAACCATGGTTAGCAATGAATTTTGAACATTACAAATTCATTAACAATAAAAATATATTCTTACAGCATATTTATGTGTGTTTTTCACTTACCTTATTTTTTGTGTACTTACCTTTTGTATAGACAGTGCTCAGTCCTCTCCTTTGGCATTTACAATACAAAAAAAAGAAAAGCCATGAAGGCCTTTAGGATTTGGTTTAAATCAAAAGGAACTCAGGAGCAAAGGTAACAAGTTCAACAGAAACTCATTTTTTCAGCTTGTGTGTAATTCACAACCACCATTCTACACTACACAGTCCTGCTGTGAAATTCTGATGTTTTCCTCTTCTTCTCTCAGAGCTGGACCTGAGTGAGAGCTGTGCGATGTCATGTCTTCAGAGGGATGCTGTTTTGGCCTCACCGGAGGAATCATTCAGTCGGCTTTGTCCTCATTTATTCTGCGTCCGAACAGTGAAATGAACTGTAAGAACAGAGAGAGAAACAGAATGTGTTTTAATACATTAAAAAGTACTAATTAGTTTATATATATATAGTGCCCCAGACAGGCGAGTTTATACAGTATTTGGCCCTGCAATAACTTAGTCCTCCAAATAGTATTCAAACTAAAAATGAACTAATTAGTTGCGCAATTCGCTGAGATTAATTGTGATTAATCACATTTTTTTCTTTTTGACACTGAACCCTTAATAATATCTATTAAAATGTTTAAAACAAAATAATTAGACAGGTAGGTCAGGAGCTATGGGAACTATATGCTTCACAGAAACAGCAACTGTGTGTAAGTGTGTGTAAGTGTGTGTGTGTGTGTGTGTGTGTGTGTGTGTGAGAGAGAGAGAGAGAGAGAGAGAGAGAGAGAGAGGAGGTGCAAAACAGAGTTAATTATGAGATTTAATCCATAATTCAGCACAAATAAAGAGTAATCTCTCTTCTGAATTTAGCAGTAGCAATGCCATAATAATTTGCTAAATTAATACATAACCAATCTCTTTTCTTTAAAATGAGTAAATTATGGGTGGGAGGTGGGGCCGAACTTGGTAAAATTATTAATTTGTGTTAAAAATGCATAAAAAATGCATTAAATTGTCCAGATTAATTGTGTGCATTAGTGCGTCAATGTGGACAGCACTAATAATTTAAACACAATGATCTGTGTGTGTTTAATCTGTTTCCTTATTTTTTATTTTATTGTATCAAAAGCAAACACTGTTCTCAACTATTTGCAATTTGTATAATTTCTATTTTTTTGTCCCTTTTTTCACAAAATGTTCAAAGGGCACCAAGAGTTTTCATATGTTGTAAAACATTTAGGTGTTCAAATGATGGTATTTGTGTTTAACACAATATTTTAACAGAGTATATTTAATATTAAGAGCGCCTGTGAGTAACTCCCTGTTGTGGAGTGATTGGATGGCAATTGAACATTAATTTAATTACTTAAAAAAAATAATAATTATTTTATTGACTTAAAATATCTGTACGTTTTGTATTGTATATATGTAAATGCATCAGTATCAACAGAAATTTCTGGCTCTTTATACAGTACATAATAATTCCTCAATATAAGGAGCATTTTCAAGTTCATATTTTTGTACATATATTACTTTTTACATTGCATGAAAAATGTATAGTGAATGAACCAATAACAAGAATGTATTCTCTTCTCCTATAATGTTATATTTTGGACATAAAATGCATTATTATAGCAGCAAGGAAACAGACAGTTTTGCATTTTTTTGGTGCTAATATACAGTCCAGAAATAGACTTAATATACAGAAATAGACTTAAACTCTCCCTGGAAATAAGTGACTTGCACCAGATGTTTTAATGTTTGTCGTAAAAGCAGTAAAACCGCTTGGAAGTGTCTTTCACAGCCCTTTATATGTGCCAGTCATATACAGTATATAGTGTAAAACGGCCACTTTAAACTGCTAGAAATATACCTCAATACAGTGCGCTGAGAGAAATACTATATACCATTAGATTAAATGCTTTATTAGCATCAATACAGGAAAATGTAAGATATTATTTTTCTCAGTAATGTTACTGATGCATTTTTTAGGAGCGCTTAGTTCAGAAATGGTGAGACTAACACGCACACACAAGCACACAGAAATATCACAGTTTATTATGGCTATTTTTTTTTCTAATATTTATATTGCTCAGTACTGTGCATGAGTGGTGTAAAATCCAATATAGATCCCGAAACAAAAAAGAAAAAACTGTCTACTAGAGCATTAACGAGGCATCAGGGTGTAGCCAATCAAAGTAAAGGATGGAGAAAGAGGAGGGGCTTATGCATTGTACACAGCAGTGCTTTATTAGGGCTTTTTTTTGACAGAGCGCTTATAAAACTGAAAGGTTGCAAATTTGTTGTAGTTTATCTAGAGCATATTTATTTTATTATTATTATTAATACATTTATTGGTTCCACTTTAAAATAAAGCTCCTTTATAAAGAGTTTGTGAATAGTTTATAAAAGAGTTTATTTAGGGGTTATAAATTAAGTTATGAATACTAACATAACATTAACAAACATTAATAAGCACTTACAAACCAAATAGACAGAACAATACAATTTAAATGACAATTACTTTTTTTTTTTACATACAGTTGTGGTCAAAAGTTTACATACACTTGTAAAAAAACATAATGTTATGGCTGTCTTGAGTTTTCAATAAGTTCTACAACTCTTATTTTTCTGTGATAGAGTGATCGGAACACATACATGTTTGTCACAAAAAACAGTCATAAAATTTGGTTCTTTCATAAATTTATTATGGGTCTGCTGAAAATGTCACCAAATCTGCTGGGTCAAAAATATACATACAGCAACAAAATTTGTCAATTTTGGTGATGTAGCGAGTTGTGTCAATCAAATTAGCTTCATGTCATGGCCTCTTCACTTCTTGTAAGTGATTCTGATTGACTACAGCTGTTGACTTCTCATGAGCCCATTTAAATAGGGCTCATTTGACCCAGTGATTAGACTCAGCTACAAAAGCTACAATGGGAAAGTCAAAGGAACTCAGTGTGGATCTGAAAAAGCGAATTATTGACTTGAACAAGTCAGGGAAGTCACTTGGAGCCATTTCAAAGCAGCTACAGGTCCCAAGAGCAACTGTGCAGACAATTATACGCAAGTATAAAGTGCATGGAACAGTTGTGTCACTGCCACGATCAGGAAGAAAACGCAAGCTATCACATGCTGCCGAGAGGAGATTGGTCAGGATGGTCAAGAGTCAACCAAGAATCACCAAGAAGCAGGTCTGCAAGGATTTGGAAGCTGATGGAACACAGGTGTCAGTCTCCACAGTCAAGCGTGTTTTACATCGCCATGGACTGAGAGGCTGCCGTGCAAGAAAGAAGCCCTTGCTCCAGAAAAGGCACCTTAAGACTCGGCTGAAGTTTGCTGCTGATCACATGGACAAAGATAAAACCTTCTGGAGGAAAGTTCTCTGGTCAGACGAAACAAAAATTGAGCTGTTTGGCCACAACACCCAGCAATATGTTTGGAGGAGAAAAGGTGAGGCCTTTAATCCCAGGAACACCATGCCTACTGTCAAGCATGGTGGTGGTAGTATTATGCTCTGGGGATGTTTTGTTGCCAGTGGAACTGGTTCCTTGCAGAAAGTAAATGGGATAATGAAGAAGGAGGATTACCTCCAAATTCTGCAGGAAAACATAAAACCATCAGCCCGAAGGTTGGGTCTTGGGCGCAGTTGAGTGTTCCAACAAGACAATGACCCAAAACACACATCAAAAGTGGTAAAGGAATGGCTAAACCAGGCTAGAATTAAGGTTTTAGAATGGCCTTCCCAAAGTCCTGACTTAAACCCCATTGAGAACATGTGGACAGTGCTAAAGAAACGGGTTCATGCAAGAAAACCATCACATTTAGCTGAACTGCACCAATTCTGTCAAGAAGAGTGGTCAAACATTCGACCTGAAGCTTGCCAGGAGCTTGTGGATGGCTACCAAAAGCGCCTAGTTGCCGTGAAAATGGCCAAGGGACATGTAACCAAATACTAATGTTGCTGTATGTATATTTTTGACCCAGCAGATTTGGTGACATTTTCAGCAGACCCATAATAAATTTATGAAAGAACCAAATTTTATGACTGTTTTTTGTGACAAACATGTATGTGTTCCGATCACTCTATCACAGAAAAATAAGAGTTGTAGAACTTATTGAAAACTCAAGACAGCCATAACATTATGTTTTTTACAAGTGTATGTAAACTTTTGACCACAACTGTATCTAATAATAAAATATAGAAAGTCAGTTTAGTCCTTTAATATGATATTATAGTTAAATTAATAAAGTTATTAACAGAACTGTTAAAGAAGACTGATGGAAAAGACAAAGTAAGTTAAGAATCTAGGAAGATCTGAGGTTTAACAGTATAAACGAATGTGGAATCACTATTTAATACACGACTGGCCACTTTCTATTGGTGTGTTAAAACTGCTAATTAATGTTTTATATCTTAATTAATAACCAATAATAAACTAACTTTTAAACTATTTATAAAGTATTTATAACTGAGCCTTATTCTAAAGTGATACCCATTTATTTAATACCATTTATTTACCATGTTTTATTAATGCCTAAAACATTTTATAGTATGATCTTAAAAAAAAAAAAATTGAACGTTTGAGAGTGTGTGGTCAGCACAGCACCTTTATGTCACACACACACACACACACACACACACACCAGCAGGACGGTGACCCCTAAGCCCCACTACAGACACAGGTCACTGCACAGGCTGTCTGGCCCCACACACACACACATACACACACACACACTCTGTCTGGGTCCTAGTCTATGTGACCTCTTGTTTTAGGGAGTGTGTGTGTGTGTGTGTGTGTGTGTGTGTGTGTGTGTGTGTGTGTGTGTCAGTAGTACTGGGGACAAAAGTAAATCCACTGGGACCAAAGTAACACGACCCATGGGACAGCAAAACTAGACACACACACACACACTTAAACTTGAGACAGTACTGGAACATTTACAGTTTGCCTTTTTTACCTTAATATCTTTATATCCAACTCATAGAATTGATATAAAGTTTAGTTTTACATTAGTGGTGTCAACCTATAAATAATAATGAATTACTTATAATTCAAATTAATCACAAAAATATCCTGTCCTTTCATTTGTCTTAGGACCTAAGCCTTTATTAGTGAAGAATGAATACAAAACTGGCAAAATTACATTATATTTGTATTTATTAGTGGTGTTAATTGCCAAAAAATAATTTTATTATTCACAACAATATTTTGTAGTTGAACACGATTCAATTTAAAATAAAAAAATTAATTCTGGTATTTTCCTGGTATTTTGGGAGCTATGGACCAAAATAAATTCTCCAAAACCTTTTAAATACCCTTCCACTGTTGATAAAGTGTATATATAGACAGTATGTGCACAGATTAATCAGATGGCATTATCATTTTCAGGTATATTTACATATTGAGTATGACTGAAGCCTGAAAATGCGAAAATAATGTTGTAAAATTGAAAGTGATCAGTCTAAACTTTGAATCTAAAGACATATTTTTATTCTAAAATCTCCTGATAAAAGCCAGTGTACTGCAGAAACCAATGCATGTAACCAATCACGATTCAGTTAAAATAAGTAAAAATACTCAGATTCTACTAAGGAAAGGTATTATATGGAATGTTTCAATTGTTTACGATTAATTGTTTTTTCATTTTTTAAAATGAAAAAAAAAGACAACATTTTCAGATTTTTGCAAGTTTTACTGCCTACACATGCAGTTATTGATATTGTCTATAAGCCTCTATCTGTGTATTAATGCTGTTTCATACCAAAGACAATTTAAATCATATTGAACAGTCAATCTCAAAGTTGCACCCCTAGATCCCTCAAACTTACTAAAACAGCCAATCCCATCTAACGTTATAATGATTTTCACCAAAATCACATCTGCTTACAAAGATCATGTGCTGAATTGATTAAAAAAATGTGTTACATCAACACAAAAGTTGCTAGATTTCACCAAACTGAAAGGCGAATTTGTGTTGTAATTTATTTATTTTAGTCACGCAAAGATTTAATTTAAATACATTTAATTTAATGCATTAAATGTTTTTTTATTCAGGCTCATGCAACTATATGAACTTGTACATTATAAATATTAGTGTTATACACCTCTATCCTCTGAATATCGTTTCTGTCACATAATAAAAGCCTCATCATAATATTCCCTATTTTGTCTTCTGACTTTTTAAAACTGAATTAAACTGAAAGCCGATAATTTTTCTCTATTCTTGTGAAGATGCCTGTGTGGAGATGCAAGGTTTTGGTGTGGCAGAAACAATATGAGTAAGTAATAAAATGGACTCTGCTGTTTGCTCAGAGGAAGGCCAGGCCAGACAGAAGGCGTCTGCCAATGGCTATTCTAATAGTGTAATATATTCACAATTAAGCAGTGGGGGGAGTGTGTGTGTCTGAGTGTGTGTGTGTGTGTGTTTGCTGGGGGTCGGAGTAGTGTCTGGTCAGCACTATGAAGAGAGACGTGGAGAGGGGAACAGAAGGGTGTCTGGGTACGAGTGTGTGTGTGTGTGTGTGTGGGGGGGGGGGGGGGGGCAGACAAGGATTTAGGAGAAGTACCAGGGTGTCTGGGTACGAGTGTGGGAGTAAGATTTGAATGGGGGGGGGGGGGGGTGGGGGTGGGGTGCAGTGTCTGGATGCAAGTGTGTAATTTATTTCTGTGCGAGTGTATGACCCAGCCTGAGTGTGTGTGTGTGTGTGTGTGTGTGTTGGGGGTGTTATATAGGGTGAAGTTCAGGTTTGATTTCAGTGTCTGAACTGAATTTACACTGTCTGTATTAAATCTGGTGTAAATAGAGATTAGGTAGCTGACTTGTGTGCAGTTGTTTAATTAGTTAAAATTAGTTAAATACACTATATCTTAAAAAAAATATACAATATAGTCTCTAAAACATAAATCTTATATTTATTTGACAGACTGAAACAAATAAAAAATAAAAAAAATATATATAGTTTGAACCTCCTGTTATATTGCAGTTAATTAAATTAACTGATTAATTTCATTGTGATCATTGTTTATGGAGAAAAAAATTATACGTGGATGACACATTATTGCTGTTTTTTTTAGCCAAACACAACAAAAAAGTCTCTTAAAAACGTTTAAGAGAAAATCCATCAATTTAGGTTATAGAGTCTTTAAATTAATAAGTATTTAAAGTCTTTAAAAGCTGCCTAACAGGATGCTAATACATTAAAAAAGCTTATAAATACATTACAAGATCAGACTGGGAATCAGATGTATGCCTAAAACCAACCTTTTTTGTTTAGAGCAGACATTAGCATCATTTGTTGTGCCAAACTAAACAAATACAAAATTCAAAAAAGTATTTTCACATTACAAACAAACCAGACCACAGTATAGCTGATCTGAACCAAGACTATCAATCTCTTTCAGTTGGACAAAATGAAGGTCCTTTGGTCTGGACATGGTTTAGTCTGGACCTTCAGGCATCGTCTTAACTGAACTGATCTGGACCAAGACCATCCCTTTCAATCAGACCAAATTTTGAGCCTTTTGTTTAGACTGTAGTTTGTAATTCCTTTCACACCTTCTTAAACAAGGTAGGTTTGAACGCACTCTATATGATATCTTCACATTAAAACCTATTATCTTCAAGATTATTTTCCCACATTGTCTCAAACTATATGACTTAAACTATATAAACTTATGACTTACTTGCTATCAGACTTGTCTTACGCTCTTAAAAAGGTGCTTTAACCTATTAACATAACCTGTCTCATATACAGGCTACAGGTGTAGGTGATACAAAACTTGAGGGCTTTGAAATCATCTACAGGACACTGTTCATACTATACTCCACTTAATAATTTCAGATCAGTAACAGGAATCAACCCAAATTCTGCAGGTTTAAAAATAGACATAAAAACTAGACAAAGATAATGAAACTAAAGGTTTGGAGGACATTAACTTTTTGATTTATATTTAGGATTTGTATTAGGAAAGACCCAATTTTATGACATTAGCAGATTTACTTTATTTTTTTTTATATTTTCTATTACAATTACAGTAAGGATTTTCACTAACGTTATGTTCTCTTTTCATTTAATGAATAGAAATTAATAGAAATCCTCAAGATTTAGAAGTGTAATGTCAGGCAGACAATTGACAAAAATCCTGGCCTTTTAAGGGGTTCAATTTGTCTTAGAAAAACACTTTTAATTAAGACCCCTATTTTAAATCTAAAACTAAGATTGGAAAATAACATTTACATCCAGTAAAGACCTTTAAGAGCTTTAAAAAGCTATTTCTTAACTCTACCATATATAAATAATTAGATTTTTAAAGAGTGTATTCTGGGTCTGTTTTTCCAGAATTCCACAGAACTCCCACTCTCTTTCCGTTAGTTAACATTTATCTTTAACATGCACGTGAATGTACCATCGCACACATCTAACAAAAGCCATCCCACGTATTTTTTCTGGGGCTGGTTTCCTGATGATATTATCATGCTAAGTGAACAAACTATGGAAGCAGGAGCAGAAAGTGAAGAGAACTTCAGTTCAGAGTCTTTTCTATTCTGGGCTTCTATTCAAGTTTTCTCTTCTGCTCACTGATGAAGCCAAGACAGGAACAGAAAAAGAGAGGGAGGCTAAAATGGTAAAAAAGAAAAAAGGAGGACAAAGTGAGCGAGCGAGCGAGTGAGTTTTGCGTGTGAATGTGTGTGTGTGTGTTCTCATTCCAATCCTGAACCCCCTCCTCTGGCTGGATATTGTGTCTTTCCAACAAAGACGTAGGCCCTCATTAAAAATACATGTCATTGGATCACACCTCGGCTGAATCAAGAGATTGTGGCGAGCTTTAAGAGGCCGTGACTGAGCCGTGAATGGGTGGGCCAGGACAGCCGTGGCAATAGAGCGTGGAGCCCAGCATAAGCAGAGCCCAGCCCGCCCCGGGCGATGGGAACCAGGTCCCAGGGGTAGGGGTCACTGCCTGTCTGTTAGACCCCAAAAAACCTTTTCTGCACAAAAATTCTGAACAAGAAAACTTTTAACAAGACGGATTTGGGGATGCCTGTAATAAGGGGATGTCGATATGCTGGATTTATGCAACTCATATAATAAATATCCTTTAAATACTCCAATGCTTAGTTAATAACAACATCTCTAATATCTGAATATTTAATATATAACAATACAAATTGAAACAAAAAGGTTTTAATGGGGAATTGCACCAAATTGAGATTAAATCACAATTGGAAGCATTTGGAGTGCGTTTGCAAACCCAGAATCAGAAAAGTTGGAACCGTACAGAAAATGCTTTTTAAAATAAATAATTTACACGGCCAATTACTCAACCCATTCATTAGGACTCCCCCTATCACTAGTGATGCCACAACACACCAGGAGGGTGAAGACCAGCACATGCCTCCTCCGATACATGTGAAGTCAGACTCCGCCTCTTTTCGAACTGCTGCTGATGCTGTAGCATTGCAGAGTAGCATCACGAGTAGCGCGCTCAGAGGAAAACACAGCGACTCGGTTCTGATACATCAGCTCACAGACTCAGCCTTGTGCTGATCGACATCACCCTTTGGAGTGATGAGGGGAGTAAGAGCGCCATCTACACACCCAGAGAGAGCAAGGCCAATTTGTGCTCTCTCAGGGCTCCGGTAGGTGATGGCAAGCTACCTGAACAGGATTTGAACATGAACAGCGATCTCCTTATCATAGTGGCAGCGCCTTATTTCGCTGGACCACTCAAAGCCCAAAGTAGCCAGAACAAGGCGAAAAACACATTTTTTGTACTTTCTTGAGCCAACAACAGTTTATGAAGTTTTTGTCAGATTTTATCAGTGATGTAAAATATGTTGTTTGAAAAGAAATTAGGCTTTCGGTTTAGAGATAGAGATAAAAACGGATGGGAAGATGGTCTTATATGAGTTCAGTGGATTGCTGTTCCTACTAAAAAAAAACTAATGTTAGAGGAATGCACTGCAATATATTTTCCCAATATTTTTTAATGCTTAATGGTAATATATATGGCCAGCTTAGGGCTAGTAATGATGAGAGGGGAAGCCTTCCCCCCGTTTTGGAGATCTGCGCAGGCTCAGTAGCCATAACAAGACGAAAAACACATTTTTTTTTACAAACTGTTCATGAGGTTTTTGTCAGATGTTATTAGTGATGTAAAATATGTTGTTTGAAAAGTAATTAAACTTTCGGTTTAGAGACAGAGACAGAAACAGACAGGAAAAAAAAATCCTAATATTAAAGGAATGCACTGCAATATTTGCATCCTCTTCAGACTATTCTGACTTGGGCTTGTATCTGAAATGCACCATCCTTTAAGAGGTCAGATCCCAGACTCAGAACTAGACAGGACCGTAGGATGGATATGAACCAGGCGGGCGTGATTGTGCTGACAGTGGCCATTCTGAGGGAACGGTCAGGCCGAGGCCGGGCTACGGGCAGAGCGCTGGAAGCCCCAGAGACGGTGGAATGAGGGCGCCTTCTGAGCTCACTGCGCTACGTCCTCTTTCCTGCACAGACATAACGAGCTCTCGCTCTGATCTGAAGCGCTGTTTTAATGGAGCGCTTTTCACACGGCTTTTCATTATCTTTTCTTAAACCATGAAATGAGACCCACAGGGCAAATATGAGAGATGAGGTACAATGGCGCCAAGCGCGCTGTGGTGTGTATGTGTGTGTGTGTGTGTGTGAGGAAGGCAAGGATGGTTGCCAGAGCACCATCGAGGGCACACACAAACACACAGACCTTCTTAGCCACTCTCCGTGCATATCTTTGCCCAAATAAAAGCTGTCTCACTCTGGGCAGATGTTATATGCATATAAAGCCTGTTAGTTGATATCAGATGATAAATAAGCTTATTAAGCTAAAGGCCTGTCATGGTAATCCATAAAATATATATTTTTTGCAATATATTGTTCAAGAAAAAACTGTAATAAATAATTTTATTGTAATTTTAAGACAATTTGAGGCCCTGATATAGGTAAAATAAAAAGAATAATACAGTAATACAATAATGCATTACACATTACTTTTAAAGAGCACTGAACTTTTGTTAATCAAGAATATTAATATATAAGATATTTGGACACAACATATTTCGACATTTTCACAACATATTTCGAGCTGCTTTTTCTTCAATTAAAAGTAAATAGAAGGAAAAAAACATGACCTTTTTACTTATATACTTATAAATATAATTATATTTATGATTTACTATTTTGTTCTGTTTTTTTTTTACATATTTAGACCAATACCACAACTGTTTTTTTAACCACTTATGGTTGAATACTGTCGGTTGCCAAATATTTTCGGTAGCCAAATATTCAGTATATCTCTACTTTTTTTATTTGCTGTTTTTATGATGTACTAAAATCCATCACGTCTACATACTGTATCACCGCCTACATAAGTTCACTTTAAAATTCATTTCTCTGCCTGGTTTGTTTTCAAATGTGGCAAAGTGCAGCCAATCAGAATAGACCCCAATCAGACACAATGCCACAGACACAACATTTAATTCTAAGGGTTAAAAGTAGTATGATGATGTCATAAAAATGATAATTACTAGTAATAAATAATCATTAAATCATTTAATAAAAGTAGCAAGATAGATTCAGTCCAGAAGCTGCATCAGTCCAGAGCATGTCCTCCCACTTCTAAAATGAGGACCCCTGGGTCCCCCTCTATAGCTGTCTAGTCTGCATGCCTAACGGAAAAAAGGCAGGTGGCACAGATGCACTGTTCCTCACCTGCCTGCCCTCTGCTTCCCAAAATAAGCGCACAATGTGCAAGCCAAGCTCGGCCCCTATTCTTCACCACAACTAAGCAGAAAGCAGCCGTCACCGAGCCGTGCTGCAGCTCAGCTTTAGATCACTGCTGCGTCCGGGAACATCGTCATTTACTGTATTATTAAATAATACAGGGCTTTTAACACTAGAAGTCTAATCCAACAGTGCTTATGGATCTGTATATGTAAGATAGGAGTACAATAAAAGACGCTGGGCATAAATAACTCCATCTATGATATGTATATATGTCATGAAAAATGAGAACAGTGTGAATTTTCCTTTTGTATTAGCATTACATGTATGGTTTAACTTGCTGTGATGAGGCTATTCACTGTGTCTGCACATCCTTAAAAAGCCTTTAAAAGGTCTTAAATTGGCTTAACCGGTTTAATCTTTTGATTTAACAGCATTTAAAACATTATTTTTGTATCCAAAACCGCTGTATCAAGGGTGAGAATGAAACATGAGTCCAGTTTAACTGTAATAAAACCAGGTGCATGTTAGAAGACAGTTGTATCACCCAGGAGATGTACTGCAATAATAGTTTTTTTTTATAACAGAAAGATTATATTATGTAATACAGTGATTTAGTTTGATTTAACTGGACCAAAAAGACTAAAAAGTAAAAGTAAAAAAGTAAGCTATTTTTTTTCTTTAACCTTCAAGAAACTGATGGATGGCAAGTTAAGTAGCAAGTTAAACCTTGAGCTTGGACAAATTGACCCTGTTTTCACATGGTCACATCATAGTATTTTAAGTGCATGCATTCACACTAAGTCGATTAGTAGTCAAATGAGTTTTAGATCATTCAGACTGAAATCTGATTGCTAATTGGATCGGACCTTGTTACAAGGCAATTAAGGAGTTTCTGTTTAGTTGAAATGGGAGGAGTTTGGTTGTGGAATTGGTTGCACTTCTATAACATGTGGCTCAGGTTTGCCTCAGACCACCTTATGTGTTTAAGTGATGAGAATTTGATCTGTTTTTAAATGCATCTTGTGTGCATTTACACTTTTTTGTGGTTGATTTTAAGTAACAGAATTTTGATAATCCTGAGACTTAATAGGAATGAAGTGACCAGGTGTAAACAGGGTCTCAGATCATCTCCTGAAGTGTTTGAACAAGTTTGAACTAAATGCGTTAAAATGCATCTTGGGAGTGTTTACACTTAGCATTGCATTTTCATGTGGATTAGCCATATCCAGATGCTCAAAGAATCCAGAAACTCAATCCAAATTTAGTTGAGTGGAGTTAAATGGAGTCACTGTGTAAAAAAAGAGAAATTTCTATTTATACAAGCACACATAACTTACTTAAGGACTTATAGGGGATTTCTTTTATCATTTTTTTTTTATTTCAAATTTTTTCCCCACATTTTCTCCTCAGTTTACATAGCCAATCACCCAACACACTCATTAGGACTCCCCCTATCACTAGTGAAGCTCCAATCCGATGAAAGCACAGCGTCTCGGTTCCGATACATCAGCTCACAGACGCCTTGTGCTGATCAACATCACCCTAGGAGTAATGAGGGGAAGGAGCGCCATCTACTGTACCCACCCAGAGAGAGCAAGGCTGATTGTGCTCTCTCAGGGCTCCGGTAGCTGATGGCAAACTACATGAACAGGATTTGAACTTAGCTTGCTGGACTACTCGGAGCCACCCAATTATAAGGGATTTTAAACTGAAAGTTGTGATTTAGATCATTAGGCCATTTGTTTTTTCAGGACTAGTTTTAGATTTCTGCAATCTAAACCCGTATTTTCCTATATTAAATCTTATGTTTTATGAAATTTGGCTGGTAAAGAGAAGTCTAAAGACACCATATGAAGACAGGGTCAGAGTGAGAGCGAGAGAGCGAGAGGACGGGAGAGAATCGGACGGAGTGAGTGACAGGAGGTAGGAGGTTAAACCCTGCCGGCTATTGTAGGGCCCCAGCTGAGCGGACATTTTGTTGACATGGCGATAAGGTTTTAAGCAGTGGGCGGGAGGCCGGCCAGACCGGTCTTGAGAAAAGGAGAAGAAGGGGGAGAAGTTTGAGGAGGGGGAGAAAGAGAGAGGCGCACAAAAGTGGCATTACTAAGCTTGATTTCAGCGAGTGCTGAGACGATTAAACCCACAGAGAGAGAGAAGGAGAGGGAGAGCCGGGGAGAAAAGGAGAGAAAGGGGGTTTGGTGCAGGGACAGGTCTATTGAGCTTGTTTTGGCAGGGGGATGTGAGGGTGCGACGGAGGGAGGGGATCTTTTTCTGCTGAGTAAATGAAGCTTAAAGTGAAGGGTATAAAGGAATCTAAGCCAGCAAGTTCAAGCGTACCTCTTTCCCCCCATTCATGCTAACCTTCCTCCGGCAGTGCTGGTGAGGTAATGGCCTTCCCTCTTAAAGGGGTAATGGCAGCCGCTCCGTTTAACATCGAGTGCATTTACAGTGGAGGGTCTAC
The DNA here is from genome assembly GCF_023375975.1 of Astyanax mexicanus. Taxonomy (NCBI): domain Eukaryota; kingdom Metazoa; phylum Chordata; class Actinopteri; order Characiformes; family Acestrorhamphidae; genus Astyanax; species Astyanax mexicanus. The sequence continues at coordinate 49,258,908 of NC_064411.1, read as the reverse complement.
TCATGTTTAATAGCGGCGTGTATTATTGCTGGTCAAAAGCGCTCTCTCAACACCCATTAATTTGGTACCTCACTTAGGGTACGTGGGTTTTTTTATTTGCAGAGAGTGGAGTGACCATGCCTGTAGACCTTGCAACCAATTCAAAGCGTTGGACATTTGAGAAATTTGTCTTAAAATTGGACTAAAATGATTAAGTTTACTATTCTGAAATGATCAAAGGATCATGCTGCTTCAGCATCAGCAGCCAGAGTCTGAGCGAGCATAATTGAGAGCCTTGCTATCTCATTACTCCTAATCACTCCTAGTGTAAGGTTCCTCAACCCAGGCATCTTTTAGCTAAGGTATTAAAGCTGGGGATCTGGCTCTAGATGTCTACTCATGTTTAATAGCGGCGTGTATTATTGCTGGTCAAAGCGCTCTCTCAACACCAATTAATTTGCTACCTCACTTAGTGAACAAGTTTTTTTTATTTGCAGAGAGTGGAGTGACCATGCCTGTAGACCTTGCAACCAATTCAACGTCTTGGACATTTGAGAAATTTGTCGTAAAATTGGCCTAAAATGGTTAAGTGGACTAAGTTTACTATACTAAAATGATCAAAGGATGATGCTGCTATCCACTATCTATCCACTACTATCCACTCTGGGTGGGTGGTTAGTGCTCTCTCATCACACCTTTGTGCAGCATCTTTTAGCTAAGGTATCAGAGCTAGGGATCCGGCACTAAATGCAGTGGCTGTTTTCATATGTATTGAAGGAGGCATGTGCTCGTTTTTTTAAGTTCCTAGTGTTTGGGCATTGCTACTGCTAGGGTAAAAAAAAGAAAATGAGATCAAAACTAGAAACTAAATTCTATACCAATATTCCTAAGTTTTTCCTAAACAGAAGCCAAAGTGGTTTCTCAGCGGCATCTCCCCAAAGGACACTTTCTGTCATCATAGGTTTTTTTGGTTCAGGCTTGTATTGGAAGCCTTACACGGATCAGGACCAAAGCTGTCCTTAGTGATGCCGAATGCTCCACCGAATGAAGATGAGCCACCCGGATCTCGTGGGCAGGTAAAATAAGCCTATGTTGTTGTGGAGCAGCTTATCAAAATGATCTGTTACTCTCATATCTGAGTCAAAGGGACTACAGGGACGTGGACTGTCAAAAAGTTGCTGAGAGGGACAGAGCAGTAGCATAGAAAGGGAAAGAAAAAAAGAAAAAAAAGAAGGCGGAAGCGAAGCTGCCAAAAATATCCCCACAATAAGAGACACCATGGTGCGCTGCAGCCCGAGGAGGGCTGTTGGAAATGTTGCTGTGAGCGTCCCATTGTTTCTGAATAAATAACCAACCGACCGACGTCTTTTCTTTTTAGCCTCCATTGTTTTTTGTCCATGTTCTGCCCTGATCGGGAACAATGTTTGTCATGCAGGTGTACATCATCGCCTCCATCTTTCCAAAGGCGTGTAGGCATTCAGACAGTAAGTAGCTAAGGCGATAAGACAAAGCGAATATCGGTAAAGTAAACGTTGAAGCGTTAAAACGTTTGAGCTTTCGTCTGAATAACCCCTGAACTTGTACACTGCACACAAAAGAGCGAGAGGGTGTCAATCAAGCAGCCATTGTGAGAAGCCAAGACAGAAGGGGGACCAGCCAAGGAATTATGGCAGCCAGTAACCATGGGAAGTGTTTGCACTATGAGGAGAGCATGGACTAAATGTCTAGACCTCTATATCACCTCTTCATATTGCTGGAGAAGACGAGGGGGATGTGCATCGAGGGGTCCCTACTCTAGCCTTCGAGCAGAACCTTCATAAAAGAGGCGTGAAGTTGGGCAAATACGGCCTCTAAGTGATTATTAAATGGCCTGGCTCATTTACATTCGGGCCCAGACAGGCAGGGCATGGGCCAGCCATGCAGACGAGGACGCCCCCCTTTGACCTTGACCCCTGGGGTCCTTCTGGGGTCCTTTTTCACCTGCTGTGGAGGCATTCAGGGTGCTATACCCGGGCCTTGCACTTTCCATGCGTTCCCACGGCCTACGACCAGCCCCCTACCAACACCCATCTTCAGCATCACTTGAGAAGAATGTTCTGGGACTTAATATTTATGTCTTCAGAAGAGTCGCCCAGACTGGCATTGTCTGGGATTGCTGGCGGTGTACCCGCCCCCGTCCCAAGATTAATATTCTAGAGTTAGACGAACTTGATGAACTCCTTCTATGGCTGCCTTACACCTTAAGCCTTGATCACTACAAAGTCCAAGATTAGAAATTTTAGAAAAGTTACTTAATTTCAACGAAAATAAAATAGAACATTCTAGGGGCTTGCAGCTCTGGAATAGCACCTAGCAGCAAACTCAGGAACCTGAGCTGTGTGTTTTCCACAGCTCGGGTTCCTGAAGTGCAGTATTAACCCCATTCATCTGCATCAGCTGTCAATGGCTTTCAGACTTTTAGACTTTTTGCTTGCTCGCTTAGAGAAGAGAGGGCTATTATACTCAGTTAAGCCCATTACAGGAAACTCACCGGACTGACCCTACCCTTCAGCTGAAGAAGAGCACTCAGCAAAACTCTCTGCAAAGCTCAGGGATGATACAACCTGCTTTAATTCAGTCGCTAAAATCAAACTATGCACCTCAGTGGCTCCAGAGAATGGCTACAGTCGCTTAGTTTGTTACCAGTTCACAGTAACTCTTGGCTATCAAGATTTTACCCTCCTGCGTACATGTGCTGCAGATGAATCATTCCCGGCACGTAAAGGGTCAACCCTGCTTCTCTCCTCCCTTACTTCCTGTTCCTGCCTGGACGTGATTGGCTGTGAGCAGATCCTTGCTTTTTCTTGCTTCCTCCTGCTTTCTCCTGCTTTCCCCTTTGTGCACAGGGGGATACAGTAGCTTTATGATCTTGGTGTCCTCTTTTTGTGCCACACAAGTGAACCACATAGTCAAAATGAAGCCGTCTGAGATTTTGAATGGCTGCTTTCTTCATTGCTAGCGAAGCCTCAGACTGCTACAGTGAGCGGCCGTTGGTCGTAGCGTCACACGTGGGGTTTGTTCAGTGTCGTTATTATTATTTGGGGTGGGGTGGGGTTGTGTGTGTGGAGTGTCTCAGTGTTGGGACGAAGGTGGAGCGAGGGGGGGGCTGTCGACGTGTCATCGCATCTGTTTAGGCTGAATGACATATGTGCAGCAGTCAGGGTAGGCTGAATATGCAAATCAGCCTCTCACGTAGACGCATACGCAGAGCCAGACACTATTCTTTCCCAGTTAACCCCCCCCCCACCACCACTACCCCAACACACACATCACAATCATACACACAATTTAATGGCTTCCATTCTGTCCCAGACAGACAGACCTCCCCCAGCCCTGAACCCCATCCCTCAAAGACGACCCCCCCTCCAAAAAAAAAGCCACGTTCAAGTGCAAACCCACCCTGTGTTCCCCCAAGACCTCTCAACCCCCCTCGCTACGACCAACATATACGTACGCAGACAAACAGCCAGGACTAGACAACCAGACTACTAGACAACAAGCAAGCACCATTTCGCTGCTGTTGTCCATCTGTACCGTGTCCCTCCGAATCTGCCAGCCACTGTCTGGCTCACACTAAACGAGCCGCCGTAGCCTCCGTAACGGAAACGAAACAAAGGTGGGGCATGATGCGGGTTATGCCAACCATAAGCATGCGCTGCCTAATGAGTGACGCCGCTCATTTGAATACCAGAAGCTAAACGGAGACACGTTTGCCGCTTCAAGCCTCAAGCCATCAGAAACAATTGACGATTCCTGCTTTAGGGAGCAGCTGAAAGATGTCACAAAGAGAAGCCATTTAAGACGTTGCTTTAGTCTTAGCAAATGTCTGATGTTCGGACTGTCTGATGCTTCTTCTCCGAGCTAATCCTGTATTTTAGGGTGGGCTAAAAATGAAGAAGATGATGTCCTAGATTTTTTGACATCTCTTGATCTAAAAATAGCACTTTTGTGTCAGAATTAGACACTGTTTTCCGTCAAAGCGCTGGAATTGAAACGTTTGCCACCTGGCGTTAGAAAATTGAGTGAAAACGACACTAAAGGAGCTCTCGGGTGTTCTTTGACAGTGAATATATTTACATTCCTATCGCAGCACTGCTCGAAAGGCAGCGCGGGGTTGCGCTTTGTCGCTGCCAGTCATATTCACACCCACACACACACACACACTTACACACACACTTATACACCAGTACAGTGTCACACTAGCACAAGTAGCACACTAGCATTGCTAGTCAGTTAGTCAGGCAGTGCAGTGCAGGGTCCTTCCTTGTGCCTTGTCAAAGCTGCAAAACTGCTAGCATGCCTGTTTTAATTAGTCTTAAATAAAAAACCCTTTAGTATGAAGAGGAAGACATTGAGTTGAGCGAAGCCAGCCACATGAATTGGCAAAATCACGAGCTAACATGCTAATGCTGGCAAATCTCATAGTCAATGGATGTCAATTACGTTAGCAGATAGCAGGGCTGACGTAATTTCAATGGTGTCAAACATTATACTGTATATGGCACTGATTTGAGCTCTCATGATGGAAGGTCTAATATGAACATACGAACCGAACCCAGAACAAACTCTACTGGATGGCATGTATCCCCCACCACCCCCACCCTAATACAAGAGTGGGCACGACACACACACACACACACACACACACACACACACAGATGTGTCCGATGACGACGACACACTTGCTGAGCAAATCTAGCAAGCCGTGTGCATAGTGATGAGGTAATTATGGTCTGTCTGCCTGAGAGACAGTCATGGGGTGCCCCTCTAACCACCCAGCACCCCCTCATCCTCCATCTCCCCCTCCCTTGTCTTTACAGTGAGAGATTTGCATACAGGGGGCCAGCCGTCGATGGAGACGGACCTGTCTCACCAGCTCCCGTAGTCTACGTCCCATATGGCACAGTGCGAGCTACCACAGCGCCATCCAAGCCCTGCTGACAGCTATAAAACACTGCTAATGCAGGGCATAAAAGATGAGAGGAAAGAGAGACAGAGAGAGAGAGGGAGAAAGAGAGAGAGAAAGAGATAGATAGAGAGAGATAGACAGCGAGGAAAAGAAGGAAGGATAGGGGGAAGGCGCCAAGGCAGCTCTCTCTTTTCTCAACATGCCCCCGTCGAGCGATTTGCATGCTTAGCCTCGGTGTTCACAAGCGATTAGCCGTGTTCTCAGGCCTCTCTAAGTAAATCAAGGATATGCAAATGCAATTAGGCCGCATTTGCATATGGCTAACGGCCGCACAGATGGCAAACGGCGAAAAAAGGCACCGCCATCTTTTGGAGGGAAAAGGGCCGGGCAGCAGCAGCGGCGGCGGCGGCCATTTTGTCTGCGCCTGTGCCAGCCAGATGCTCGCCGGCGCCAGCAGCAGGACAATAGTGGCCAGATTGGCATCGCCAAGCCTCCCAAAAGGCGCCCTTAATTTAGAGCAGCCGCTATTACAATGCGACAAACAGCGTGAGCGGCTGTTTAATCTGCGCAAGCGAGCGGATGAATGGAATGCATGTTAAGGGGGCATTCATTAATTGGACGCGGCATTAGCATTTACATATGCTCGCAATGAGCGTAGACAGATAGCGTTATGCGCATTAGCTGTTTATATGCAGTATTTTTAAAGCTAATACCTAGATACACATGTGCCATGGCAGAATTAGAATTAGTATAAGCAGGATATTTTGCATCACTGGCAGGTATTTTAAAGAGCTTTTTGAACATCCTCTTCCAAATCAGAATTTAGTCATTAGTCATTAGTGTGGAGTAGATCCCCCTTTGCAGCTCCAGCAGCAGGTGTGAAACAGGAGTTGCTGTGGTTCCTAAACACTTCTTGTTTTTAATAAAAAAAAATACTTGCAACTGATAGTGGAAAATCAAGGCCAAAGAATGATATTTCACCTGATTTTGACGTTGCAGATGGCATACTGTTACAGTACAACGCTGAAGTAACCACCCAATCTTTCAATAATGTTTATAAAAGCAGACTAATGGATTGGTGCTTTATTTTTATACCTTTTAAACCTATGACCATTCAAATTCAATAATTAAGAATACTTTTGTGTATATAGTGAATAAGACAAAACCAACGAAACCCAAACGACGTGTTCAAGTTCACTGGTCACTTTAAAAATAGTAAATAAATAAACTTATCAATCAGTTGGGTTGTAGTTGATCGGTTTCACACCAAACCACAACAAACTGGTGTGGCAAAAATCATGGAACAGCAATATATAAAGTCATTTATTCAGTGTTACTTCAGGATATGGCTTGGGAACCCTCATACCTCCATAAGTTTGTGAGATTGACCACAGTGCTCATGGCAAGGCGGCAAAAAGTATTAAAGTTGAGTTAAAGCAAGGCATGATAGCAAGGCATGATTTCCTTCAATACAGGAGCCTCCACACTTTAGCTTCCATGCAAACATGGCAAAAAAATCATGGGACCCAATATTTCATACATTGCAGGCACAAATGTAAAAATGTACAAACACACCTTGTCTAGCCCCTCTAGAGAAGAAGAACTGCCAATAGAATAGTAGATAGAATAAACAAATATGAACTTATTAGCCCCATGTTTAATGAATTAAGCTGATAAGCTGATAAGATTATCTATCTATCTATCTATCTATCTATCGATAGATAGATAGATAGATAGATAGATAGATAGATAGATAGATAGATAGATAGATAGATAGATAAATGTAAAATGCATGGGAGTATACTGTACACACTCACCTTGCTAGCTGAGGTTTGTTTCAGCCCACATCGTCGAGTTTTTCATCACTTCTGCTGGAGCAGATTCTTGGTCTCTTGCTCATTCCTAAGTCATTCCGAAGTCTTTTTAGGGAAGAGCGAATCGGAGCGTGTACCACGGCTCGACTGACCGATGGCTGCTGTTCTTCTGGGAGAGCTGTGGTTGGTGGCGTTGGAGGTGGTCATTACAGAAGGAGCCTGGCAGTGTGGAGGAGTGTTAGCACAGCATGGCATGGTGCAGCTAAGTGCTTTCTTCTTTCAAGTCTCTGAATGCTACTGAATGGGCAACGAGATGCTCAGGGGAGGAAGTTCATCACTGCACAAACATATTTGAATAATCTCTCTCTCTCTCTCTCTCTGTCTCTCTCTCTCAGTCTGTCTCTCTTGCTGAGAGTGGGAGGCGGCATGGCTGAAGGTAGAGAGATTGAGAGAGAGACATCAGGTGGAGCAGGGTGGGGGTTTGGGGGATACCAGCCTGGACCTTTTGGCATGTTCAGTAAAAATAATTGAGGCCTGTTTGGGGTTGTGGAAAGCTTGTCCAAAATAACATGCCCTTGAGGTAAACAACACACACACACACACACACGGCTAGGTGTGTGGGAGTCAGGACTTGTGAGGTGTCTTTGCTACTGTGTGTGTTTGTGTGTGTGTGTGTGTGTGTGTGTGTGTGTGTGAGGGTGTGTGTGTTGTTTTAAAGTGTGTTGTTGAGGTAAAGGGGGGCAGACAGAGAGAAAACTTTGCATGTATACTAGTGTGTTTTACAGTGTGTGTGTGAGACAGACAGAGAAAGAAAGACAAAAGAAGAGAGAATGGAAGACCGAGGCTAAGTAAAAGAAAAACCAGGAGAAAGGAAGAGGGAGAAAATGGATAAGTGAGAGAGGAAGAGAAACGGGAGAACCAGAGAGATACAGAGGGAGAAAGAAGAAAGAAGAGAGAAAGAAGGAGACAGAGCAAAAAGGAAGAAGAATAAAGAAGACTGGAGAGAGCGGAGTGAGGAAGAGACTGAGAGAAGGAGTGAGAAAGATGAACAGAGAGAGAGGAATGTATGCTAGTGTGTAGTATTGTTTGCTTGTGTGAGAGAGGGGGAGAGAGAGAGAGAGAGAGAGAGAGTACATAACTATATTTATATGTATATATATATATATATATATATATATATATATATATATATATATATGCTAGTATCTTTGTGTGTGTATGAGAGAGAAAGAGAAAGTATATAACTATACATATCCTAGCATCTTTAAGCATGTGTGTGTGTGTGTGAGAGAGAGAGAGAGAGAGAGAAAGTACATAACTATATATATATATATATATATATATATATATATATATATATATATGCTAGCACCTTTGTGTGTTTGTGTGTACGAAAGAGACAGAAAGTATATAACTATATATATATATATATGCTAGCATCTTTGACCGTGTGTGTGTGTAAGAGAGAGAGAGAGAGAAAGTACATAACTATATATATATGCTAGCATCTTTGACCGTGTGTATGTGTGTGTTTGCGTGTGTGTGAGGTCATTTGGCTCGCGGCTGGGGGGCTAGCTTGGGTGATCCAGCATCAGTCTCTGTGTGCTGGTATTGATTTGTCTGTGGGCTCCGGAGGTGCTGCTGACCGAGGGAGGGTAGTTCAGGCTGCCTCTCAGGCCCAGGACGGCTCACCCGGGCTGGCCTTAGCGGGCCTGCACGCTCGCCGGGCTGGAGAGAGAGAGGGGCTGCAGAGGAGGAAGATAGCAGGAGAGCCCCCGGCGATCACAATCTGAGCCGGACTGCTCAGAGTTCATCCATCTATCTCTATCCATCCTTCATCTCCCCTCCCTCCCCCTCGCTCTTCTCTTCTTCTCGCTTCTCTCTCCTCTTCGGCTTTCTGTAGAACAAAAAGGAAACAAAGAGAAAGAGGGAGGCTTTAGAAACGTGTTGAATAATTTGCCTCAAAGTGCTGCTGCATAGGAAAATGTACAATCAAGTATTGATTATATATACAGCACAGTATACAGGCCTGTGAGAGTATTAGATGCTTTACACATTCTAGTTTTGTATTTATCCAATTTAAACCATTTATTTCAAACTTATCTATCTTATTTTACCACGTCCACTTTAAGGAGTTTTTCGCATTTAAATTTAATGCAGTCTGAAGTACCTAGCAATGCAAATCCAACATTTCAAAAGGCTATTTAGCATTATTATTTAGAGCTATTTAGAGCACAGCTACGCAGCTTTCATACATAACACAAGAAGAGCTGATGTACACTGTATAACTTAGATCCACCACCTTCTAAAAAAGGGGAGCTGCGTCTGTGGTTGAAGGCCCACAATTTAAAACATCCATTGCTGTGAGGCTGTTAGATGGTAAGATGTTAGCCTAACAGCTATCCTATGAGGTAGAAACTAAAAAGCACCAGCGGAGCTTCATAATTGAACCATTTCTCTGGTTAATAATGTTCTGCCGTTGGTTCACCAGGTTAGCGTGATGCTAATTTCGCATTAGCTTTATTTCTCCTTAGTCATACAATGTATGTACAATAGACCACAACAGTGATCAGTGCTTAATTTTCCTACAAGTACAGCCGTTCAACTAAGATCACTCATTAGTTTTCCTACAGTAGCCAGACCAGCCAAAACATTAAGTACACACAAAAACCCACCAGTCAGGCGGCCTATTATTGTGAATTAGTTTCACATTGAAGGGCAGCCTTTTAAAAAGGCTTTTTAATTAGATACGACACAATCTGTCTCATTTGCAGTCGCAATTCCATGTTAGTTAGCTAACTATTTAACTAATCCAGCATGAGCTCCGTTTTACGACTAACCAATGAGTAGCCCTTTTAGCACAGTGCTGAGAAGGGTTTAGACAGCCATGGCCCCGCCCCCTAGGAAAAATTATGAATCTGATTGGTAAGATTGTCCTGCAACTTTGCTAATAGACTCATTACTACAAATACTACTACCACTACTAAAAATCAGTAGAAGGGGCACGCAGACACAAGGGGGGAGAAGACATTTTAAAAAGCAGTTTTGATTGGTTAGAACAGCTGTCAGTCAGATATGTGTCCTATAGCAACTGAAAAGCACAGACTAATGCTTTGAATTAGTTTATGTTTTTTTTATTTTAGTTCATTTGTTAAATATATGCTAACAATTTACAATAACTATAATATATATTTCCTAATTAGATCCAAACCAAAAACTGAAAGACAAACTGAAGAAACTATTCAATTTAAAGTTTAGATACTCAGTTGGCTTTCGTTTCATCCAAGGAAAGCTTGTATTCGATTTTGGAGCATTGCTGTGAGGATTCTACAGCATTCAGCAACAAAAGTAAGGAGGTCAGGATGTTGAATAATCACCAAAGAAATTCTCTCATTCAGCTCATCACACCAAAAGTGTTGGATGGAGCTCCATCATTCCAGAGAACACAGTTCCTACATTGCTCCACAGCTCAAAGCTGGGGGCGATATTCCCCTCTAGCCCTTGGCTGGCATTAGGCATGGCATTGTACCAGTAGGTTCATGATGTTGTTTATCTGCTCCAAAAAGTCCTCCAGCATTTCATTTGAACATATAGTGTACATTACTATTAGTAGTGTTGAGTATTTTTTTATGCAAAGTAGTTTTCGCAAGTGCTGTGTTATGTGGGAGCATGTGGCTGAGGGGGGGCGTATGGGGCGAGCTGGGTGTTTCAGACACAATAACTCCATTCACGGGGCTCAGACATGGGTGTTAACTCCCCGTCCGTGCGAGACAATGGGGCCCGATAACACTCACACTTCCCTCACCCCACTGTTAGCTCAGGCCTAGCCTCCGTTCAGCCTGAAGGAAAGCGGCGCTATTGTATTTAGCTGTATGTAGACGGATGGATGGCTGGGATGCAGGGCTAGATGTGGAAGGGAGGCCCTAGAGGTGAAAGGCAAAGAGGGGGTGAAAAGCAGAGGAGAACGTTTGTCTGCCTGCCTGCCTGCCTGTGAAAAGGGGGCTAGGCTTTCGGACCATGGCTTTGGACTTGCTATGGAAAGACGAGGGGAGGAGAGAAAGTTGTAAATATTATGAGATGAGGAATATAGACAAGAAGATTGAGAAGTTTTGGTGGGAACACCATGAGAGTGTACTAAGACATAAGAAGACATAAGATGCTCAACTGACATTCAAAAAACATTCAACTGCATGTCTATTAAATGCAACTGAACTTAAAAAGGTGACAATAAATGATTCTCTATAGAATGTAACCCTGCATTCAACTCTTACCCAAATTCTAATCTGAAAATTTTAGCATTGAGTTTAGAGTTAGATTTAAAGTTTAGGTTAGAAATCAATAGGCAGAGACTGAGGTATTACAGTTACAACAGAAGCCAGTAAACAGAAGTTGAAGCATCACAGTTACAAGAGGCCTAAAACATCACAGTTACGAAAGAGGCCAGTGGCCAGAGGCAGAATAATCACATGAAATATAGGCCAATTAGCAAATAATGTAAAGCATTATAGTTACAACAAAAACGAAATAAAAAGAGGCTAAATGTGCCACGGTTAGAGTAGAGGCCAATGGGAAGATGCTGAAGCATCACAGCTGAAGCATCACCGTAATTGCCTAAAGCATCACAGTTACACCAAAGGCCTAAAGCATCACAGTTACACCAAAGGCCTAAAGCATCACAGTTACACCAAAGGCCTAAAGCATCACAGTTACACCAAAAGCCTAAAGCATCACAGTTGCACAAAAGGCCTAAAGCATCACAGTTACACCAAAGGCCTAAAGCATCACAGTTACACCAAAGGCCTAAAGCATCACAGTTACATCAAATGCCTAAAACATCACAATTACCCCAAAGGTCTAGAGCATCACAATAACACCAAAGGCCTTAAGCATCACAGTTACACCAAAGGCCTAAAGTATCACAGGTACCCAAAAGGCCTAAAGCATCACAGTTACACCAAAGGCCTACAGCATCACAGTTACACCAAAAGCCTAAAGCACTACAGTTACATCAAATGCCTAAAGCATCACAGTTACACCAAAGGCCTGAAGCATCACAGTTACACCAAATGCCTAAAGCATCACAGTTACACCAAAGGACTAAAGCATCACAGTTACACCAAAGGACTAAAGCATCACAGTTACAGCAGAAGCCAATGGACAGAGACTGAAGCATCTGTCTTTGATCCTGTTATAGGTTTCGAAGGATTGGGTATTACCAGAATGTGCAGTGCATATCATGAGTCACTCGATGATGAAAAAAACAGTGCAGGCAGGAATCATGGAAGTAAGGGACAACGAGAGAAAGAGAAAGAAACTGAGGGGCTTTCAGGTGTATAAGATGAAGAAAGTGTGAAACAGAGGAGTCCTGCCGGGCCTCTGGCGCTCCGTTTCAAGCTGGAACTGAAGTAAAATCAGTGAGTAGTGTGAGACATCTATCTCTGATAGCATCTAGAGGATACATCGAGGGCTGATAGCTTAAGAGAGAGAGAGCATAGGAGGAAGGGGGAAAATAGGGAAGGGAACAGGAGGAATCATAGCAGGAGATCAAGGTATATATGATAAGGCGTCCCAAGATCCCAAGGCTTCTGGTGTTAAGGATCTCCCACACCTATAAATTATGATTCTATATTTTACCCTGCATTTCTAAAATAATAGACTCAGCATATTGACTCAAAGCACACTTATAATTGAAGCAAATGGGCACTTACAATAGAAGCCAATGAGCAAAGGCTAAAGCATGGAAGTTACAACAGAAGCCAATGGACAGAGGCTGAAGCATCACAGTTACAACAGAAATCAATAGGCAAAGACTGAGGTAATACAGTTACAACAGAAGCCAGTAAACAGAAGTTGAAACATCACAGTTACAACAGAGGCCTAAAGCATCACAGTTATGAAAGAGGCCAGTGGGCAGAGGCAGAAAAATCACATTTAAAATATAGGCCAATTAGCAAATTGTAAAGCAATATAGTAACAACAAAAACCATGAGAAGAGGCTAAATGTGCCATGGTTAGTGTAAAAGCCTATGAGAAGATGCTGAAGCATCACAGCTGAAGCATCACCCCAAATTACAACTATACCAGAGGCCTAAAGCATCACAGCTACACCAAAGGCCTAAAGCATCACAATTACACCAAAGGCCTAAACCATCACAGTTAAATGAAAGGCCTAAAATATCACAGAGACTCAAGGCATCACAGTTACAACAGATGCCAATGAGCAGATTCTACATCATCACAGTTACCCCATAGGCCTTAAGCATCACAGCTACACCAAGGGCCTAAAGCATCACAGCTACACCAAGGGCCTAAAGCATCACAGCTACACCAAAGGTCCAAATCATCACAGTTACATCAAGGGTCTAAAGCATCACAGTTACACCAAGGGCCTTAAGCATCACAGTTAGACCAAGGGTCTTAAGCATCACAGTTAAAGTCCTAAAGCATCATAGTTTAAATGAAAGGCCTAAAACATCAAACAGACTCAAGGCATCACAGTTGCAACAGATGCCAATTAGCAGATTCTACATCATCACAGTTAGCCCAAAGGCCTAAAGCATCACAGTTACACCAAAGGCCTAAAGCAGGGGTCGGCAATTAAGTTTGGCCGCGGGCCAGATTTTTTCCAAGCCATTACATGGCGGGCCACAAGCACTTGGCGGGGGGGGATTCGCGGTGGCGGGAGGGCGCTCTTAAAATGACAAGCAGACATTCAAGTGGGCTGATGTGGGTGAAATCTGTGGACTGACCATTGGGGGCGCTATTAATGATATACCTGTTTGTTAAATAAAAAAAAACAAACGAATAAAAAAAAAAAACAGAATAAAGAAGCTAGCAGTTATCTAACAGCCCGTGGCTCTATCAAAAAATCTTTAATAAATTTTTCTGTTTTGGAAAATTAAGTTTCTAAATAAAGAGCATTTTTGAGACGGACAGTCCGATTTTTTTTTCATTATAGTTCAACCTCACGGGCCAGATGTTTCTTGCTTGCGGGCCGCATCTGGCCCGCGGGCCGCATCTGGCCCGCGGGCCGCCTATTGCCGACCTATGGCCTAAAGCATCGCAGTTACACCAAGGGCCTTAAGCATCACAGTTACACCAAATGCCTTAAGCATCACAGTTACACCAAAAGCCTAAAGCATCACAGTTACACCAAAGGCCTAAAGCCTCACAGTTACCCCAAAGGCCTTAAGCATCACAGTTACACCAAGGGCCTAAAACATCACAGTTACACCAAAGGCCTAAAGCATCACAGTTACACCAAAGGCCTAAAGCATCACAGTTAGATCAGAGACCCAAGGCATCACAGTTACATCAGATGTCATTGGGAAGATTCTACATCATCACAGTTACAAAAGTGACCTAAAGCATTACAGTTACAATAAAGGCCAACAGACAGGTTCTAAAGAATCACAGTTACAACAGAAGCCAATGGGCATATTTGGAGCATCAAAGTTCCAACAGAAGCCAATTGTCAAACACTGAATGATGAAGCATCTCTGTTACAATCAAGGGCAATCACATCAGCAGATGCTAAAGCATCACATTTACAACAGAAGCCAGTGGGCAGTTGTAAAAAGATAATTTTAAGCAGTATGTGGGCCACTGGTAAAAGCCAGATGTGGCCCAGATTCAGACCATGTTAGTGTTCCTATCAGAGAAGCATCTTGCTATTACCTTCATTCTATCATTAACCTGTTTAGAATGATGCCCATGATAATATACTGTATATAAGCTGTATAATAAATACAGAACAGATATAGGAAATCATTAGTTTTGAGTTATTTACTTAGATCAGTCTGAGCGGGAGCTGCGTGTTGCTCGGTTCTGTTCTGCTGGGTGTTTTTAGGAAGCGACAAATCCATTAACATTTCAGCATCTCCTCACTTCAACCCAACAACAGCAGCCTCGCAGGTGGCCTACTCACTCCCATGTATGCATTTCCTCCCTCTCTCTCTCTCTCTCTCTCTCTTTCACACACACACACTGCTCTCCACTCTAACTGCTCTTTATTTGTTTCCCCTCTGGTTAACTCTGACAATTTGTCACCATAGCAACCTCCCCTCCTCTCCACTGCAACCCTCATACCAGGCCGGAGGTGGAGCTCACCTCTGGGAGAGAGAGAGAGAGAAATAAAGAGAGAAAGAAAGAGAGAGAGAGAGAGAGAGAGAGAGAAATAGAAACATAATCGTACAGACAAAGCAAAACCTGAGTGTCGTGACGTAACGTTTGCTGATGTACACAATGCTAAATTAAGTAACTAACTCAGGTCCAGGTGCTCAAAACAGAAGACAAATCAGAATTTGTTCATTGAGCAGTCATTCGGCCTGGTGGCTTTTTATTGGGAAGGAAAAGAATAAACCCAGTGAACCCAAGAAGCTTGAACTTCTGCTTATTTTTGTTCATTTTTAATGATGATTTCACTAATAGGAAAGCAGATAAACATGAACCTACTGGCACCATGACAATGTCTACTGGCCGTGGAGCAGTGGAAGAACTGTGTTCTCTGGAATGATGGAACGATGGCTCTTAATTCAGCACATTTAGGAAGTTAGCGTTCACTGCTATTATATAATAGCTTATGGTTAGCCTTGTTTTCAGTCACTTGATCTAGAAGATACAGGAGTCAGAATAGTTCAGACTAAACTTTATTATGCAGTTTTGAAGTCTCTAATATTGCAATTCTATTCTATCTAGTTTAATTTTATATTGCACCGAATAATTAATATACAGCTCTGGAAAAAAATAAAGGACCACTTGAACTTCTGAATCAGTTTCTCTGATGTTGCTATTTAGGTAAATGTTTGAGTAAAAAGAATTACAGCATTTATTTGCAGAAAATGAAAAATGGCTGAAATAACAAAGAAGACACAGAGCTTTCAGACCTCAAATAATGCAAAAAAAAGTTCATATTCATAAAGTTTCATAAAGTCAATATTGGGTGTAATAACCCTGTTTTCATGCATCTTGATATGGTCTTCTCCACCAGTCTTACATGCTGCTTTTGGATAGTATTATGCCACTTCTGGTGCAAAAAGTTTAACAGTTCAGTTTGGTTTGATGGCTAGTGATCATCCATCTTCCTCTTGACTATATTCCAGAGTTTTTTCAAATTCATCAAAGAAACTCATAATTTTCAGGTGGTCTCTATTTTTTTCAGAGCTGTATATATATATATATATATATATATATATATATATATATATATATATATATATATATATATATATATATATATATATATATTGTTCCTTCTACATTGACATTTTCTTTTACCCTTTAGCAAAAAAAATTGCTAGTTGTTCTTTGTATTGTGTCCAAATTTCATGATATGTGATCCTATAGAAATGCTCCAGAAAAGACTTTTGCTGAAAGGTAAGAATGACTTTCTCATCCCACTGTAAAGATGATATTTTGAAGTTACAAGGTTTTCACCTGATGATAAAAATATATACTATACAATACTGTAATAGTCTTCTTGTGCACTTTCTAAAACTAAAACAGAGCACAAGTAACATTTGCAATATCATTTTTATTTTTGTATTACTTATGTATTAAATGAATGCTTGTAACATTTTAAAAAATTGCAATGTGTATAAAATGCATAGAAATAACGCTTGTCTTTACACTGTAAAATACTAATAAATAGATTTATATTAAAGTATATTTTTATATAATTTTGTAAATACAATAACATTTCCGATGTTGATACGAAAAATAAAAATGAATGCCCACAACTAAATGTGCCAATTCATGTAATGCACCCTGTAATAATTAACAGTCAGCGACAGATACTGTAAATAACGTACTATATATACTGAAATATCGGAAGTGTAAAAAACAGAAACCCCACTAGTATTAAAACCCATACAATATGGAAGCCAGTGTGCAGGATGTGCTGAAGCCTGTCAGTCACACACCCTCACTGTGTCTCTACAGCGCTAGGCTAACACACTGAAGTGCAGAGCTTTAGCACACACATGCTATTGATCAGGAAAAGCTGCCCACAGCTGAGAGCTTAGAGCCAGCAGCAGCAGCAGTGCTCTCCACTCAAACACGGCCTAAATACTTCATATTCCCAACATCCCTGCAGCTGCTCCACCGAGAACATTCCTGCAGAACAGATACGGAGCTACAGGCTGAGTAGAAGCTGCCGGATCAAATTTATTATGGATACATTTAATTATTCCACACGTTTCTGATTAGTCAGCATATTCTTGTTGACATCACAAAAAAAAAATGTGTGTCAATTCTTTTTCAATATTTTATGATGGATCTTCCAGTAGAAACGCTCCAACATAACCTGGAATTTATTTGTCCATTGACTTCTATTTAAAGTTAGAAAGATTTTTATATTATATTTTGTGTACAGTTGCTGTTTCTGAGATACAGTGGGGATATACTGCATACAGGTAATTTAGATAACTTTTTTTTTTAGCTTCACATGTATCAGAGGAGGCATGTGCTAGTCTCCACAGTCCTCCTGGTGTTGGGGCATCACTAGTGATGAGAGATATGAGAGACTTTGAGTACATGCTGGCTTTGTTATCCAATTGTCAGGGATTTGCTTGATAGTTTTATAGTTACACAATATTTTTTATGCCTAAGTAGAAGTACACAACACTGGAAATTGTTTTGATTGGCCTGCTCTCTGCAAAGAGTCTGTGAGTCAGCCAATCAGTTTTAAGTGTGGGCGGGCAGTGTTTTTTTTTTTTTTGTCCCCTCCTGGCCGGGTTCCATTAGGAGCATCATGGCTCCCATCAAAATTCATTTCACCTCAGACTACTCTAAAGTATATCCATATCTGGTAAAAGTAAAAAACAATGAAAGTCTTGCTTGATGTACGGTGTGTAATAGTAATTTTAGCATTGTCCACGGGGGACTAAATAATTGCAAAAGGCATGTTGAGGTTAGTTAATATGGGATGGGTCCAATTCCAGGTCTGGGGGTATCTCCCTAAAATTATTTTTTGCAACTTGTGATCTCAGCTTCAATGACATAGTCTAGGAATGGACCAAAATAAATTTCCAAAATAAATACACTGCCTACATATACAAACCAACAAAATTGTCTATGTTGCCTCTTTTTTTAGTTTGTTTAATATCACAAAAAACAAAAGCTTGCCGAGCATGGGAATCACCTGCCCCTGTTTCAAACCATTACTAGCATTTCCTCGCTCGCTCATGCGTTTGTTCTTTTTTTGTTATTGAAAAGAAGGACAGGAGAGAGCAAAAGAGTGAGAGAGTGAGAGAAAGAGAGAGAAGCAAAAAGAAGGGCCATTAAAAACAGCATGCAGGGCCATACGCTGGATCCTGTGACCGCCTTAACGCTCTATACATTCCCACACAAAGCACACGGCGATTGGCGCTAAGCATCCTCGCATTGAACTAATTAGAAGGAGTCCTCTGCTATTCCTCATTTCCATTTGAATCCCAGGAAAAAGGGAAGAAAGGCGGAGAGGAGCTGGAGAAGAGGGGGGGGGTGGGTGGACGCAACACGCTGATTTGTATTTACTCAAAGGAGCAGGGGCTTGTGTCTTTGAGTTTTCCAGGAACATAAAGAAGGGTAAACAAGGCATAGGGGGAGCTAATTGAGCGTGACGCTGCTTTTGCGCGCATTCTGCAGGGGGAACCCCAGTGAAAAGGCCTCGGAACGGCAGCGCTGCCCAAGGCCCTCCTTTTCTGCTAATGACGAGCGCGTTATGCTAATAATGCTAATGAGGAGGAATGGGCGAATCCGAAAGGGAGGGAAAGGCTTTTTTTAGGTTTCACAAGTGCGTTTTGCGAGGAACCTTTGATATCCTGTACTTGTAATTCACCATCCTGACAGAACAAAGCTGTAAAAGTGGCAGATAAAGGGAGATGGGAGAGGATGCTGCTGGTTTACACTTTACAGGTGCGGAATTTTTTCCCAGTATATATATTAAAATAACCTATTAGACTCTTTTATTGAGCTCTGTAATACATATTTACACCACAGTGTAGTTTAAATAGTCAATTTCTACTGAAGAGAAACTGCCTGTTGATGTCTACACTGTATTAGGACATCTTCATACTAAACCTACAAAGAAGCTTTTATTCCATCCCACTCTGTAATTGTACGAGGTCAGACACTAGACATGTCATTTTGGACATATATGGAGATGACCTCTATTTTTTGCCAGCCTCAGTACTGCTTATTATGTTTTTCCTAGCAAGGAGAGAGCATTAATATTAATATACTAATAGTCTGTATGTTGACTCTTTAGAAACATTTTATTTTATTTTAATTTAACTGGTTTAGGGTATTTAAAATATATACTAACTAATGAATCTCAAAACATTTGAATATCATTGAAAAGTTATCAGTTACTCTATATAGACAGAAATAAAGAAACTATTATATAGATGTATTACACACAGAGTGATCTAATTTAAGCGTGTATTTCTTTTATCGTTGATGATTATGGTTTACAGCCAATGAAAACCCAAAAATCAGTGTCTCAGAAAAGTTTAATATTATATAAGACCAACTGGTACTTCTGGCAGTGTAGGCAGTGTGCCAAGTCCTGCTGGAAAATAAAATCCACATCTCCATTAAAGTTGTCAGTAGCAGAGGGAAGCATGAAGTGCTGTAAGATTTTGCGGGAAAACAAACACTGCACTGACTTTAGACTTGATAATAAAACACAGTGGATCAACACCAGCAGATGACATATCTCTTTATCCAAACCATCACTGATCATCAGTAAATTTTACATTTAATTTGTAAATCAAGGGAGCAGAGTCTGGAGGAAGAGTGGAGAGACACACAGTCCAAACTGCTTGAGGTCTAGTGTGAAGTTTCCACCAATCAGTGATGGTTTGGAGAGGCATGTCATCTGCTGGTGTTGATCCACTGTGTTTTATTATCAAGTCTAAAGTCAGTACAGTTTTTCCCAGCAAAATGTTACAGCACTTCATGTTTCCCTCTGCTGACTCTAACTTTTATGGAGATGCCGAATTCATTTTATTTTTTAAAAAATAAGGTTTTGGTACTGTTATGTGCATGTAAACACATACAAATAAATTATGCTTGGTAGATGATAATATGGAACGCTGATGCAGAAGATAAAGGCCAGGTTCATAAAAACAAAATACAGACTTAAAATTAATATATTAAAACACATTATTCATTAGATACTACTAATATTTTTTCGTTATTACTACAAATCCAGCATGTCACCAAACAGCCATAACATTAGCACCACCTGTATAATGGTGCTTTTCTAGTTCAACTCGATTATTTAATTCGACTCTATTTGTCTTTTTTGCTTGTCCATTAGGCCAATTTGTCACCTGTTTGGTACCTGGATCTGGATTTTTCTGTTGAGCAGAAATCAGGACCTATCAAAAGTGGTTTAAAAAGTACAAAAGATTTAACTGGCAACCTAAGACACATTTGATGGGACCTCACAACTTAAAGGATCTACTGCTAATGTTAGTCTTAGCACCAGATATCACAGGATGCCTTCAGAGGGTTTTGCCTTTTTTAGAGTTCATTTTTTAGAGCTCAAATGGTCAGATCTGATTAATATTTTCATTTGTAGTTCAATTTTCAATTCATGTTTTATACCATTTAAAAACACCAATCTACCTCTACATTATATTAATGTTTTATTATAAATGGACCAATTAAAGAGAATTAAAAGGTTTGAGAAAAAAATATAAACATATAAAATATATATATTAAAGTTAGGAACATTCAGTAAATTGTGTTTAAATGCTAAAGTTTACAGAACTGTGTCAGTCACCACTGTGGCTGAAATATATATTGCTGTGCTTTAAATGTGTTAAAAGTTAAACAACCCCCTCGCTCCATGTTTTTGACTGTTTCATCCACATTCATTCCGTCTTAGACATGGATATACCCCCCCAGCCCCTCCAGCCCCCATCTCTGCGTCCCTCACATACGCAAATACACACACAGACCCTCGGCTGGCCCCCCATTATGGACATAGATCACAGATCTTATTGAATGTCCTGCAGAAAGACATTCCAGCTAAGTTGCTATGTGTTTCTCTAACAGACCCCCATACCATACACCCCCCATACCATACACCCCCACTCCACCCCAACGTCAGTTCAACCGTCTCACACACACACACACACGCACACACACACGCACACACACACGCACACACACACACACACACACACACTTGACACAGAGACAGACAGACCATGTGCAAGGCCAAGTTTATCTACAGACTGGTGTAACTGAACACACTCACAGATCTGCACATATTAATAACTCACTCATCTTTATGTTGATGTTTAATGCTAATGTCATTTCATTTAAACCAGAAATAGATGTATAGAACCTGGATGTTATCTATCTATATATATATATATATATATATATATATATATATATATATATATAGTTCTCACTATCAGTTGTACTTTTTAATTAAAAATCAAATAATCCAAACTTATTAAAATTATCAAAAAGTTACAATAAACTTATATTTGATAGTTTTCAAAATATCCAGAAATATTAATTTTAATACATATTTGTTTGTTTGTAAATGAATGACATAAAAATGTTGTACAGGAAAAAGTATTTAAGAATAAATAAAAGGGTTTTTGCATGAATATTTGTCTATAAAATAAAATGCCTGCTTAAAATTAATGCGTAATAATTAACCAGTACGAAATTCTATTTTTATTTAGTTATTTTGTGAACAAAAAAAACAGGGAATCTACAATCTACACTACAAACAATTATATAATAATGTAATATATATATATAATATATGTAATATATATATTAGATTACTTAATGTATTGGTCAATTCTATTGATTCAATTATATACAAGATATATACAAAATCCTTTTTTAATAATTATTTTATTATATATTTTTTATTATTTACAATTTATTAAATACTCTAATTACATGAATAGAAAAATGTGAAGGATCTAAATTAAAAAGTTATATAAAAAACAGTGATTTGTTTTATTATAAAAATACATTTACCTGACTGTCCTATAATTTTGAGTATATTGTTGTAAATATAATAAAATGTATTAAACAAAAAAAACACCTTTTAATGCAGACTTACTTTTTTATAACTTAAAAGTATCATGTTTTGTTTTCCATATACTGTATATACACTATCTAATCATTTATTACTAATTTACATTAATTACAGAGCAGTGGTTTGAGTGAGATTTGTATGTGTCCTACTTGTTTGAGAGAGAGGCAGGTGTCTGTCTCTCTCTCTCTCTCTCTCTCTCTCTCTCAGACAGCTCGTTAATTTGCACGCCTTCGATAATTTCTGGGGCTCTATGTATATATTAGGCGTGTGACGTGACCCTTACAGACTGCGCGACTGTTTCGTGTCTGGCCGGGCGTGGGAAAAAGGGCTGCACTCTTTTCACAGCAGCCCCTCGCTCTGCACCCCACCAGTGGAGGCCCAAAAAAAAAGCCCCCCGGCACCCCCGCCACCACCACCCAATCCTTTACCCCCTCTTTCTCCCCATTCAGTCTCCAGTCTGCTCCCTTTCAAAAAAGCTCCTGCACCCCCCACCCCCTCCACACACATACCCCCAGCCCTCATCCCCGTTCTTCATCGGCCTTCATAAATATATCTCATTATTCAAGCTCTAGTTTGCATAGAAATGTTAAAGAGGCCCGGCCTCCTCCAGCTCAGCCTGGCTTGTCTAAACAGAAAACTGCACTTCAAATACACTTCACTCTTCTTTATTTCTGCACAGCAGGAAAAAACAGTTGTTTACATTAGGGTTGTATATTTATTTATTTATTTATGTGGAGTATAATGATAAATGTGAGTTATATTCATCTGCACATGCTTTAGAAATAAATATATAGTATTTTTGCTGTTTTGTATACTTTGTATACCTGCTGCTGGATGTCCAGAATTTCCTCTCGGCGATCAATAAAGTATCTATCTATCTATCTATCTATCTATCTATCTATCTATCTATCTATCTATCTATCTATCTATCTATCTATCTATCTATCTAGCTAGCTAGCTAGCTAGCTATCAAGGCCTTTTGGATTTCAGTAATCTGTCAGGAAATGCAGCATGAGCAAGGAGAGGACGCGGAGAACAGACGCAAATGTGAGTGATTTTATGTACAAATGAAGAAACAATAAAACAAAAACAGCAAAAAAACAGCAAGAAACATGAAGAACATTATAGACTGAGAAGACTAAGAAAACAAAGAAACATGCGACCTGACAGACGTAAAAACAAAAACGCACAAGAACCGACAAAGGAAACAGGAAGCACAGAGCTATGAATACAAACGCAAGGCGTGAAAGGAAACAAAACACCTGGGGAAAGGTAATAAGGAGGCGGAGCTACAAATAAACACAGGTGAAATCACTTAAGGCGGAGACCAGCCAGGCAAAAGAGGTGCAGGGCCTGTAGGTGAACTTTCAAAGGTGTAAAATAAAAAGATCTCTTTTAGAGTCAGATTTAGTGTTTATAATCTAAATAATCTTTTGAAGAAAAGAAATATAAAAAAAGGGTGCTAGATGTTTTTAGAAATAATGTTGAATTAAAAACAAGTTTGCTTTGCTTTAAAAGGGTTTATATATATTTTTTTATTTTAATTATATTTTAATAATATGGACTAAAAGCCAACACGTTTACATATTTATGAATGGCTACCTATTCAGCCTACAGCAGTTTAGCCCCGCCCATTCACACTGAAGTTATAAGGACTGTTTCTTGAATGAGGCATTGCAGTCATTCAGAACAAGGATATTTACACACACACACAGACACAAACACACACATACACACACACAGACACACACACACACACACACACACACACACACACACACTAGTTGGTCTCTGCCAGACACATTGCTGAGACTTTAGAGTTTGCTACTCACAATCTGCTTTATATACCTTTAGATTTATTTCCGGTAAGCAGTTAATAAAAATATGTATGGGTATAATTGTAATATACATTGCGGTTGTCATATTTAGACAGTCCCAAATGATATATTTCTGATTCAAAAAAGATCTGTTGAACTGTATGAATTTCAACTTATATAGGACTACATTTTATATGTTTTACACACAACAATGTATATACTCAGCACTCATCCACAGTGTAATTATGTGCATGTTTATCCTGCACTTAAAAAAAATATATGTACACATATATATTATATATTTCAAAGCATCATTGTTGTTATTCATGGTTTAAATCCATGGTTAATAGAGTTGATAGAGATTCTGTAAGAATAAAACTGCTTTCATTTCTGGTGTGTCAGTGTTTCAATCCTTGAAAATATATATTTTTACACACACGATAACACCTCACAACTTATATAGAGACAGGCCTTTCCAGGCCGTCCTCTAAGATAACAACAGTTTATTTATTATCAGCTTTAGGTGTAATTTCTTTGATTTGCTGAGGTTTATTTAGTAATTGTTTGTTTAAAAAATTGCTATAGAACTAGCACTATACTGTTTTTTAAAGAACCTTGTAGTGGACGTGTCTTTTAACGTTTTTTTTTTTTATTAATCATTTTTTTTGTGTGTTTAAATTGTAAATTTTTTAAAGGTTTCTTCTGAAACTGCACATTCAAACCAATAATCCTTCAGTAGCATTATTTATCACTTAGAAAAGTGGTTTATATTTAGCAGAGTATTCAGGATTTACCTTTTATGTGGTTGATTCTCGAGCGCTGGTAGTGCTGCACTTCTGGCCTGGTGAAGCAGGTGATGCTGATCATACTCCAGTTAGCCACGATCTAAAATCACAAGAGAAAAAAAAAAAAAACATTAATATCTGAGAAATGTAAAGAAAGGACATTTACATATATATTTTTTTCTTTTTTTTCTGAATCAGCATTCCAGAATTATTTATAAATAGATTTTAATAAATGGTGTTTGAAGCCATTTCTTCTGGAAAATATATATATATATATAATGAAAAATATTCTTAAAAAACAAAAATAATGTTTTTTTTTTCTTTTCAGTTTTATGAATGCACACAGACATGCTCACATTCTTATACTGTTGCTAGGCAGGCTGAAGTAAAAATATGCATTATTATTTTATCCACAACACAGTCCACAATGTACATTCCATATTTGCATAATGACATGTAAGCACCTATAAGAGGCTTCACTACACAATATTCCTAATTACACTATATATAACAATTCAGTCCAGTCACGTCCAGTATGAATATACTGTACTAACCTACATACCTTCACTGTAATTATAGCTTACACAGTAGTGATACATGTTAATTTACATGATGAACTGTTCATCTGCACCTCTAATTACCAATACTACAAAACCCTAATAATAATTAGTCCAGTTTTGTATCAAATCTACTGTATTACAACATATATGTATGCGTATATGCAGATAACAGCTTAATGTTTAAGCTCTTAATCTTCTTGCGCTTGTTATTTATCAGAGAAATTGATGAAACATTAGTCAACATATTTGTAAATGTGCATATTACAAAAAAAACAACATAAAGCCTTTCCTTAATCATACAACTAATGCAGTGAATGCTGATGCAATGAAGGCTGTAATGAATTCAGCATTACAGTGTGATGCTGTTAATGGGTAGCATTCAGGGTCATTAATAAAGTATAATGAAATGCACTAAAAATGGGTATTATGGGACATTACGTAATTTGGCACCATGTTAAGGCTGGATATGTTAAAGGAATGCTATAGTATTTTTCTACCACCTTTTTCTACCACCTTTATCTGAATTGTATTTGCAATTGAAAAAGCTGCTTCAGTAGTACCTGCCCACGGGTGATGTTTCAGGTCAGTGTACTATCTATTATTCAACTTATTTTACAGAGAAATAGGTGGCAAATTGTATAGTATGTGACTATAGATAAAGATTAGGTTAAATTAGGCTGTTCCTCTAAGTATTATATAGGTCTCAGGCCCATTTCTTTGTAATTTAATGAGCCTGTTTACAGCATTTGCCATTTTTGCCCATTTAGAAACTGGAATAAATAAAGATAACTTCGACCACTGGGACTGGAGTTTTCTAAATCCCCCACATCTCCATTGGTTTCAATGGTTCTATAATAGGCCAGGTTCCATATGTAAGTCGCTTCGTAACGACTGTAAATTATTTGGTAACCAATTGGTTTAGCATATCTTGCAGAGTTCCTCAAGGTTCAACTGTAGGGCCTATAGAATTGATATTAGTAACTATATAACCAGTTTTGAGAGTGTAAAACTCAAGAGTCTGACTGCTTAAACGCTTAACACAACCCAATCTAATGCCATGAAAATTGCAGGTAAAAACTTTATATTTTTCTGTATGCAGCAAATTTTCTGAGGATTCTTTGGCATGCCACCATGGGATACCTCATGTATCATTAGCATATCATTTAGCATACCACGTGTGGCGTTCCACAAGGTTCAACTCTAGGACCTATGGAACTGATACTTGTTTTGAGAGTGTAAAACTTGCATAAAGGGTTTGACTCATTAAAACACTTAATACAAACCAATCTAAGGTTAGGACATGACAAAACTTTATCGATTTCAACTGTTAATATTTTAGTGCACAGATTCTCAGAGGTCACCTGGGGTATGCCTTTGGGTTCCTCAAGGTTCAACTGTAGGGCCTATGGAATTTATATTTCAGTTTGAGTGTGTAAAACTCAGTCTGACTGCTTAAACACTAAACACAAACCAATCTAAAGCTATGGTTTTATAATAAAAAAACAATATTGATTTTTTAATCTTAATATTTTACTGCATGCAGCAGATTTTCAAAGGTACTTTGGTGTGCCCCTTTGGGATATTTTGTGTACCACCAGTGGTACATGTACTAGAGTTTAAGAACCACTGGTTTAGCTTATCATGTGTGGAGATCCACAAGGTCCACTCTAGGACCTATGGAACTGATACTAACACTAAATACAAACCAATCTAAGGTTAGGACAAGACAAAACTTTATCGATTTCAATTCTTAGTATTTTAATGCGCATATTCTCAGAGGTCACCTAGCATAAATCTTTGAGTTCCTCAAAGGTTTAACCTTAGGGCAAATGGAACTTATATTTCAGTTTTAAGAGTGTAAAACTCAGAATCTGACTGCTTAAACTCTAAACACGAACCAATCTAAAGCTATGAAGATTACAGGTGAAAATTTTCAAATGTTATTTTTAGCATCACTTTGAGGATACACCATGGCATACTTCATGTATCAACCATGGTACATATACCACAGAGTTGGAGAACCACTGTCCTACATCATATCAAACATCAGCAACCAACCCTTCATCCAAAACCATAAGGGCCTCAATGGCAGTACTGAGGTTCAGAACCGGTCGCTGTCCAATTGGCACTACTGTCTGACTAACTGTAACCATAAAGCCACTATTTGTCACATCCTGCATTCTGACAGTCCACGATCGTGCTGAACGCGAGAACTGCACGACAAAACACGCCGCTCCTCGGGCCCACGTGACGCGCGAGCCGCGCACCAATCAGGCCGCGCGCCACAGTTAACCGTTTCGTTGCGGAGACGCAAACTGAGGCAACAAACCACACAAAAGGTGATGGATGATGTAAAACACTGGGTCACGCATGCACAGCGAAGAGCACGCGATGAGGACCATGCATGCATGCATGCATACGTACATACAGACACGTGCAATATGTGAAAGAGCTTAAAAGGGAAACGGTCGTGAGCGCGCGCGCCACATGCGCCAGGTGCTCCCAAAATGGATTGATAAGGAATAACGTTAGTAAAAAACCTATAGCCTACGTACTCCGTCACAAGCCGCACGTGGACGCAGAGTACATACATGCACGCGCACAGTTCTAAGTGTAATGATGGTGATGGAGATGAGGGATGATGCTGAGGATGCTGGTGATGAGCGGAATCCCCTCTTTCCTCCTCCTCCTCCGCGTGCAGCTCGGCGTCCGTACCGAGCCCGGAGCCTTGTGAAGCAGCTCGCGCAGCCCCCCGTGCGCCTCGTGCTCCCCCGTGGATCTGACGTGAAGCGCGTGGGCTCAGTTTCTACTTTCGGTTCTCTAGCTTTATGATATTTCATAAACTCATACAGCTAGATAACCAAAGACAGAAACTAACCCGCCAGCGTCTTAAAGGGGCCGCGCGCGCAGCCGCCGCCGTGCAGGGTCACGTGATGCCGCACACACGCACACAGGCACACGCACACACACACTAGCGCAGCCTTCAGTGTGGAGTTGAATTAAGCCTTGCATATGTGGAATTAACATACATGTACTAGAATATACCCTAATAGCACGGTTCTATAATACCAGAGAATATGCATCCTTTACCCTTTTGTTGCTCTTTGTTGGATATAACCTTCTTTACAGTATAAACAGAATATTATAACACGTTTCTCCATTATAGAGCACAACAATTTAATCATGCACCAGAACCATGTGTTATATATCTGTAATACAAGCAATTAGAAAAACGTAACAAATATTTAAGATAACATATTCTAAAATAAGTGTACTATAGAAATGTACAAAACTACCGATAAAGAACTAGACAAGCATACACAAACACAATCAATCTGTCTATCTTAATGATATCGTAATAATAGCGTAATAATAGTTTGTAATAGTACATATTCACATGTAAACAAAATCCCAGGTCGATTGCAAAGTGGAATTATATTTATAATAGCGGTATACTCACTTAAAATATAGATTTATAAACACTTAAAATATTTTTGTGATTAATACAAAATATTTAGTCATTAATCATAATTAATAGGAGAGACACAGAGAGAGACATAAAGACGCAAATTATAATTCTAAACTGTGTTTATATAGCTAAATAAAAAACGCTAATACCTCAACAATCGTGAATTGCCGGAGGACGTAATCATTTTGACAGCATTAATATTAAGCTTACATCTATAGAAGCGTATTTAGTTAATCATTTCTTAAATTTCTACACAAATGTTTTGAGTGTAAATACATAACTATATATATATATATATATATATATATATATATATATATATATATATATATATATATATATATATATACACACACACTCACGTGATTGATCTCTCAAAGCATGGAGGATATGTCCATACACAACTATACAACTAGATTAACTATTTGCTATAGATTAATGATTAACTATTTATATATAACTTGATACACATACACACACGCACAAACCAACATGACATATTTGGCATAAAACATACAACCATGATTAACCCAGATTATTTAGAATGATATGAACTATATATGAAAACACTTAACATATTTAAAACCAAAGATAAACCAAATATGATATGGCCTCGTATGTGTATATAAACTATAAACAAGACAATACAAAAACAATGCATATACACACACAAACACACACACACACACACACACACACACACACACACACACACACACACACAGACACACATCTCACTGTTTTACTTCCTGTAACCCAACCTACTCGTAATGTCAGGAACATAAAGCTACACATGAACATATACGATCCTCCACGACCATCACTGCAGTGTGTCACTCTCTCTCACTCTCCACACTCCTACACACACACATCTACCACAAGCTAACCAATCAGCATAAAGCAGGCCACACAACCCGAGACAGTGCTGAGCAGCCGTTACTCTGCTATTATCCCTGCAATTATACAAGCTTTAAAACATAAGGCCCAATATAAACCACCAGCCAAACCATCTGCATTACAGTCAGCCCCAAACTGCCCAGTCTGCCCAATTACTCACACACTTTTACCTCTGAATGATGCACATTCCTGCCCCGTGTTAATCCACAGCTCGAGCTACAGGCCCATTGTACACGCGGTGTGAATGGAATACACGCCTGTCTCTTTCCTCAGCACTGACGATAGAGCACGAGGACTTTCAGGATCGAGTGCACGAGCCACAGCAAGTGCACGCACTCACTCACTCACTCACACCATACACTCCGGTGTCCCCGCCCCTCCATCCCTCCCTTCATCCATCCCTCCATCCAGCAATCCATCTATCCATCCATACACCCATCTATACACCCATCTCTTTCTTTCTCTCATAAACACCTTATTTTATTTTTATTTTATTTTTTTTTTTTATAAATAAATAATAAATATTGTAAATTATTAGTTTTAATACATTGGTGGCCTGGTAAATGAAAAGATACGTTCAAAGAAAAAAGAGAAAGAGAAAAGGAGAGAAAATGAGAAAAACAAAAACACAAAAACTAAAAAAATACAAACGTGTTAGTATCACTTAAGATATCCTATCACTCCCAAAGCTACGTTTTCCCTCCTAAAGCTGTATGAAGACAAAGGTGGACATATTAGCCTACACGTTCATCCCCACGTTCAAGTTTGACTCACTTAAAAGGAAAAAAAAAACGATAAAATCTTTAAATTACAAACACATACTAGAATCACGTAATATATTATGTAATTCCCAAAGGTGCACTTTCTTTTAAGACTGTATGAATACAATAATTCTTATTAGGTCACAAGTTATTTTACACGTTCAGTTCTGACTAAAAAATAACCAACACAATTTTACAATTACAAACATGTACCAGTATCACTTAAGATTCTCTATTGCACCAAAAGCTGCGTATTTACCCCTATTTTGAACTGCAAGTGCAGGAATACATCCCATATTAGGCTACAAGTTCCTCCACATGTTCAAATCAGACATATTTAATAAATAAATAAATAAATAAATAAACAATTTTAAAATTACGAGCATGTACATGTATTACTTATAATATTCCATCACTTTCAAAGCTCTTTTTTCTAAAATGCTGTATTAAAGTCCCCGTTTTAAGCTACACGTTCATCCACAAAGTTCAATTCTGACTTATTAAAAAAAAGAAGAATATTTAAACAAACATAAAACGCTGCAATCTAACAATTGCAGATTACATAACTTCCAAAGCAAAGATTTTATTTATCTTAAGACAGTATTAATACAATTCAAAAATCCCAATGGGGCTACAAATACATCCACACGTTTAAGTGACTCACTGATTCACCTTTTTAAAAAAGTAAAAAAAGTGGAAATAAACAAGTTACAGTCATTACAGTAAGCTCAGCCTGGTCATGCGGGCCATGTGCTGTATATGAGCTCGCGCTCAGAAAGCCCGTGAGAAATCATAGTGAATGATGGTCATTATCATGACAATAAAATTAGGCTACCACAACGAGGGCGCTATTGAAATATCAGCGCGCATGCATGAGCATGAACAGGATAGTGTATGCCATCGTCCCTGAACTTGCATTTGTGCATTTGATTTCATTTCATCTTAAAAGCATTTATAAAAACACATAATAGTGTAAAATATATCTTATAAAATCTAAAGTTTTATAACTAAAAAGCATACATTCTGCGATAAAACTCTTATTAGAATTCTTATTAGTATTATATATTTTTTCATTATTGTTTATTTGTCTGTAAATGCGTCAAACACAACCTTTTTTCCCCACTAAATCACATGTGCGCGCACACAGGCTATTAAGCATATTCTCATCAGGATTCTTTCTACCCATAATGCACTCCGACTTGCATACTTGCTGCATACGTATGGTTTAGAAAATGGAATGAACCACTTGGAGCACGAGGAGGGGGGTATGCGAAGTGATGCACCACTCACTATGCAGTAATAGTAATACAGTAGGCCACGCGGGCCCCCCTGACAAGGTATGGCTATACCTGGCTATGGTATTGGTTTTACTGTTTGTGAAAAGAATACACCCTCGTTGCTTTTTTTTTCTTTCATGTATGTTCTGAGAAATAATTTGTCTCTTTCAAAAAATAGATTATATATAATTATTTATTTCTTAATATAAATATAATAATCGGGATACTGAACTCTAGAGTGGCACGATTTTGCGTGACCCGGGTGATGGATGGATGGATTTCATGGTATTATTGTGGTGACTGCAGAAATATGCTCATACCCATAAATACACACATTTATACACCCTGCAGTAACGTGAAAATGAGCGTCATATAACGATTACAGTAAAGCGTTGATTTTAATTTAGTTAAAATAAAAATCAAGGTATAATTTTAGCTAGTATAAAATAATAAAAGCAGGTACACCTGAAATACTATTAATTTACGAACAAAAGAATGATCTTCAACTCATGATAATAAATATAAATTTAGATATAAATTTGTATGTGTGTGTGTGTGTGTGTGTGTGTGTGTGTGTGTGTGTGTGTTTCACCTACAGTGTACAGAAAAGTGTGTATTGTGAAATCATGACAAATTCAGTCAGCGTTTGTCCAATGCTTATGTAGTTTTTTATCTTTAGGCCTAATTTAGAACAAACTTTTTATTTTTCCCCTACATTTTCTATGGTTATTAATAACATTATTGTTTCTTTGAAGTCTGTTTTACTTTTATTAATATTACAGCACTCATTTTCTAAAACACATATTAGATTAGCATAAAACAGATATGTTTAAACCGTATATTTTAGTGAAAAATAAACTACTGTGTTAAGTTGTCTAGAACCACCCGTGTTAGTGTGTCTTATCACTGCAATGTGCTCAGCATTAAAATATATTTATAAATTCTAAAAGTTCAGATATGGATTATTTAAACTTCAATTCTCTGTTGTGAAATTTGTATCTTTTTTTTGCTCTGTATTGCATATATAAACAGCTTACTGATTCACTTACAGAAAACTAACTGGGTCCAGTATAAGTATAAGCGATTGGACGCTTTTATTTTATTTATATATTTTTGGGTTACTTTCGTTTTATTAAAAAAATAAACAAATACAGATAATAGTAGTAGTGCTAATGATAATACAAATAACATTAATACTTTAATTAAAATCATTAAGCTTTAACCTGTTGAGTGTTAAATGTGTTTTAAAAAAACAACAATGCCTACAAAAAAGCTATTTTAGTCACTGAATTCTTCCCAGTACTTTCAAGTTTATTCAATTACCTGATTACTTTAAGGCTGAAAAAAAAAACAGTCAATTAAAAAAAGAAAGTGAGTTCAGGTAAAGGCTGCTCGGTGTGTTTGAGTTGCTGTGACGCTGTCCTTGGTGCTGAAGCTGAGAACCTATGAACACACCTTATCCACAGTTAGAGTAGCTTATCAAAGCCTATCATATCCGTCATAGACTGGAGACCGCAGGAGAAGAACTGCGGGGGATCTTCTGATAAGAGGAGAACATTAATACGCAGGAACACAGATAGAGCAGGGGAGGCTTTGGAGCACCTCCACAGAGCTCTTTAGCTATTTGATCTTTCGATGATAAGAGTGTGTTTTCCAGAGGCGAAGAGAAGAATCTCAAGTTTGTCTAAAAGTAATATTCCATTTTTATTTATATTATTTTATTTATCTTACGTTTTATTTTATTTATTTTGCAATATATTGTTGTTAAATAATACTTACAATGGGCTATGTTCATTTAATTAAAGCAAAACTCCAAAGTAAAATGTATTTTTTATTTTTTTAGTAAAACGGAATTTAGCATTAAAAACGAAAAACAAAAAATCTGCGGAAGTCATTTTTATATAATCTCGTTTTTGCATATAGGCGCTTCATGGCCTAGCACCTGTTGCACCATAGTGATAAAACTTCTGAGATTTAAACGCTTTGTGCAAGAAATACAAAATATCAAAATATAACAGTAATAAAAGTAAAAGGCGTTTTAAACATCTTACACGCTGATGCACTTTATAGAAGCAGAAAAAACTATCGCTAATCGTTCAATTCACACTGCATAGCCTACATACACATAGCCTTAATTTTTTAAACGTTAAAGTATATTAAAGTATGCTATTATATAAAAACCAAGAAAAAAAATGATTTAAAATTAATTTAATCAAATTGTATTAATGCAAACAGTCCTGTTTTCGCTTTTTTAAAAGGCCATAAAATCCCCATCTCCGTCACAGTCCATCTACTCCTTTTGTTCCCCTCTCCCAAAAAAAAAGAAAGCCCCCCCCCCCTCCCTGAAAGAACCCTGAGAAAAAAAATCTTCCCACAAACAAGTGACCGAGAAAAATTAGCCCCAAAGAAAGAAGTCAACATCAAGTTCAACAGCGAGCTGTTCCTCATTAGCATGAGAATACAGGCTGGTAGGGCTGCTTCCCTGGACGTCACTCACTCGCTCCAGAGCTACCATTGAGTCCAGCAGCTCGTGCAGGCCTCATTACTGTGCACGAGCACGAGCATGTGCAGGAGCTGATGAGTAAACTCCTAAAATTTTATCAAATTGCAATATCATTGTTTTTGCAATGCTAAAATTTTGAACTAGAGTTGAAATTCAGTATAATTCTGGTCTAAGAACATTGTGTTCAGGTTTTTCATTTCTAAACGTCTAAACATCAAATGCGTGACCAGATTAACAAAAAATATGTTAGTATAGGAGATGTTTCGGTTTGCGTGTTTGTTAATTTCATGCAACAAAAAAAAACTCACAAAGAAAAAATTAATTTGGACTGGCTTTAAACTACTGATTAGCGTCTATAGGTAGCAATGGATGTAGATAAGCATCAACAGAAACATATATTCGGGAAAACATTAAAGCTTAAAGACGCATTGCACAGAAACAGCTAAACAGTAGAACAGCGCTGAAACTAAGCGCGCGCTGAGCGGCGAAAGAAGCGCAGTGGATCTTACCGTCTTGCCGTCCTCCAGCACGAGCACAGGGAATCTGAGGGTCCGCATCTTCACACGACCACCGACCGTCTGGCTCAAGCTCTTGGTTAAAACTTCTTTCCTTTCTGCTGTTTTTAACGTCCGTTTCTGAAACCGCAGCAGTGAGAGAAAGATAAAAAGAAAAGAAGAGAGATACAGATATATATAGAGAGAAAGATGGGTAGAGTGGGCGAGCGCGCGAGAGAATGAAACGGAGAGCAGGAGGGGAGGAGGATAGATAGAAAACGAGAGAGGAGGAGGAGGAGGAGGAGGAGGGGGTCGGAGAGAAGGAGGGAGGGAATGGGGCAAGGAGGGGGCAGAGAAACCCAGTCATGAGAAGAATGGAATATTTCAGAACATCTCAGAACCAATAAGGTTCAAGCTTGCATCACTTTTATTTCTAATAAATTACAATAATCGTTCAAATTTGTAAGTTTACTATTGCTTATTCGTTTATTGTGTTTTGGTAAATTTTATAATGCGTGTAAAGCAAAAATCTTTATTTTTTACTTTATTTATTTCGCATTTTATTATTGTATGTTTTTTCCTTTCCTCAATTGTTCAAATCTAACGTGTTTTTAGGCATTCTCAAAAACAATTTATGATTAAGATTTATGATTTTTAATAAAGAAATTCCTCCTAAAATTGTCGTCTAAAAATTTCAGACTGCAATAATACATAATGTTTTAAGAACCAAAAAAGTTCAATCTGATTTCTAATCTCGTAGTTTAAACAGGCTTGGTTCTCCGAGGCCTTGTTTTTTTAACCCCACTCCTATTCCGTCAATCCCCGCTTTCCAGCGCTGGGATTGGCTACTGCTGTCCCACCTCCGTGCTTTAATTGAGTAGAGATGACCTTTCACCAGAAGGGCGGGCTGTGCTTGGTGTGAAAGACAGACCAATCATTTTATAAGACAGGCGGGACTTGTAGGAATAGCGGTGGGGAAAGAAAACCACGCTGATTGGACGAGCTTTCGCTTATGCTTTTGGCGCGGTAGATTTAAAATTCCCGACGAACGTTTTGACTCTACAATTTTTAATCTAAATTCGTTGAATTGAGGCCAAAAGCAATTAGATATATATCCTAATTACGGACACAACACACACGATTTTTTTATATTCGTGATTAATTAAACGAAATTATAATATTAGCTTATGTACAGTAAAACAAGTTAAGATTAATGTTTAATCTTTAAAAACGTGATAAAATAAGTAAAAAAACATTTTCTATCGCTTATATTTTGCGTTTTTAACCCGTTCCGTCATCAACGCAATACAAGTGCAAAAACCCACACAATGAACGTTCAGTGATGGGACAGAAGATATCGTCAGCTCCTAATTTACATAAATGCAAATATTAAAAGAGCATGCTCCGTCACGATGGAATATTTAGTCTAAATATTAACGTACTGAGCTAAACACTTTTATAAAAATTATTTAGAATACAGTGCGCATAATCAATCAGATTCTCTTAAAAAATATCTTGTGAGTTAAAAAATAATAATAATAAAGGCCAGTTAACTGCTATAGACTATTAACAGTGCTAGTCAGATTAAGGATAATAATTAAATATATGAAAGGTAAATATTTTTTGCTGTATTAAAAACGTACAGAAGAAAGAAAAAAACGTCTTGAAATTTAGTAAAAGTGTTTATGTAAAACGTTTAATTCTGAGGCCTTTTGCAGATTTTCTATTGGTCTATAAAAAAGACACAATATAAAGGAGAACGACTAGATTCTATTTAAGTCAAAAAGTGAAAACAGCAAAAATAAAGATAAGATTTTTAGCGGGACAGTAACAATGTGTAGACACGTGCTCTTTTCTGCATGATGCGGCTGACGTCAAAGAGGCTTTTTTTCTTTGAATGCCTACCCACATAATATAAATCTACAAAGGTTATTAATTTATTTCTTTATTATTTTAATACGGTGTGCAAACTTTCACAATTTTTTCTCACACAGTGGGGAAATCTTCACATTTTTATTTTTAATCAGTAAAAGATCTAAAAGAGTATCATCTTTAAAAATGAAAATACTAATCACTTATCCTATATTAATCTCCACAAAATTAATGTAACATTTAATTTAATTTCAGTGTGTTTATTGTTTTTTACTCTTGGTTTGCCAACCGTTTTCTCGTGGTTGCATTAACCAATAGCTGGATAACAGTTGTAAAAAAAAAACAGAAGATCCTAAACAGCTCTAATAATAAAGTATAAAAACAAGACAATAAGGCGTTAAAATCCCAGTGCTAGAGTAAACACGCGCGGCTCTGTTTCCTGTGGTTAATTTGTGAATGCCTGTCTTCATTAATGGACTTGACCTCCAGCCCTTTCCTTCACCTCCTTGACCTTCAGGCTGGGTTTGAAGGTATTTTCTTGATATGTATCAACTATTAAACACCACATACTGCTACTGTAAGACTATAACATTTACCAACGCTTTTTTGTGTTGTTTTTTATTTTTTTGTATATATTTGAAAATAAAATACAAGTCAGCACAACTTAACCATTGGCTCAATAGTATAAAATTATTTAATATTTTGTTTTTGCGTTTATTTATTTGTTTACAGATGTATTTATTTAGCTTTTGTTCACAGTATACGTATATTTAAGTATGTAGAGCTGAGTTAAGTCAATACATCGATATTAGCCTAATCTTTTTTTAAACGTTTAAAATTTGTTCTTCATACTGTGCCAAAATTTAACGATGAATACCAAAAGATATGCTGTAGGATGACGTGGAATAAACTATTTTATATTTATCTTTCATTTAAACTTAAGAGGGTTTTTTTTGTTTCATTTTTCCTGTAAATATTTATACGGGGCTTTTGCGCCATGGGCATTATGTTAATTTTAAATTAGTTAAAACTTTGACTTTAATAGTAATTTTATTAACCTTAGTTAGGTAAGTAAAGAAATTATATCCAATAATATATAACGAACAGCCAACAGCTTTGTTGTTAAGTTGCACAGTTCAGTACCACGCAGTAATGTCTGAATCACGATCTTAAAAAAATGAAGATGCTTCAAATTATTCGTTAAACGATGACAGAAAAAAGAAAAAATGGTTTCGTAAATAATCATTTTAATAAGAGAAATTTAGGCATGTAAAGAGTATTACAATGGGCAAAGAGTCTTTACACTACACGGATTTTAAGAGGTTATTCACTAATATTTATATATATATATATATATATATATATATATATATATATATATATATATATATATATTACAAACTGTTATTTTTTTAGTTATGTTATAATTATAGAATCAGAAATGTTTTTTTATGGATTCATTAAAAGAAGATTGAAGGCACATTTTATTTATTTATTTTTTTCGTATAGAACTCGTGTATTATTGTACAACTGTGTACATTACAGAACGGTAGAAAGTGTACACTAAGTCTTTTTTGTCTATATTATATTTTTTGTGCAGTTTGATGATTGTCTCATTTTGGCTGTGTCTTAACATTTTATTTGTTAAGATTTTAGTATCAGCTCTTGGTTAATAAAAGATTAAAAATAATTCTAATTCGTATCTGTTTAAAATGAACTAATAAAATATTTTAAAAAGTACAGTAAAATATTCACCTGTACCAGATCTATGTTTTTTTCTCAACCATCCCTAATTTAATTTTTTTCCACATATTATATCGTCGCTGTCCAATGAAAAAAAGGATCTCCAGAACAGCAGCTTTACAGGAGAGAGAAAAAAAACTTCTAAACTTTCAATGG
Organism: Astyanax mexicanus; assembly: GCF_023375975.1. NCBI lineage: Eukaryota > Metazoa > Chordata > Actinopteri > Characiformes > Acestrorhamphidae > Astyanax > Astyanax mexicanus. The sequence goes on along the minus strand of NC_064411.1, from coordinate 49,220,772 downwards.
AAGTCAATGTAAAAAGAGTTAAGTTTAGGTCATTTTGAAGAGTTTCTATTGGTCCGTTCATCAATAAATTTTAGCACAGTGTGATGGATATTGTGTCTTTTTAAATTATGTATTAAACTAAAAATCGGCAAAAATGGAGATACTTGATTTATTATTGCATAACCAAATTATAAGAAAACACCTTATAAATGTTAGTTTCAATAGAATATAAAGGTGCTGCAGGATCTGACTGCTGGTGATCCTCCATGCTGCTTCCCTGCCATCTTGCCTGACCACCCACCTTTAATAATCTGCATATTAATCTTTCTGAAATACCTCTGTGAATATGCAGCCCTGCAGCACCTGCTTTGTGTATGAGCTGCTGCCACAAACGTTTTACACACAGTTTCCTCCAGCTGACCTGTACCATACCTGTCTTACCTGCACCTGTGTGCCTGCATTTACCCTGCAGTCTTTAAAACACTTACTGTAATAAACAGTCCACATGGATTACCACTTTATAATGCATCCCAGACCCCTTCATTACAGTTATAATGCAGTAATAACAATGTAATTACACAACAAACGTGCTTAAATGTCTATAGAGTTACACCTATTCACATTTGCATACCTACAGTCCATCTACTGGGTGCAGTAAAAAGGGTATAATATTTAGGGTATACAAAATAGACAATATGTAGCACTATCCCAATTTTAAAGTGTTTATATTGCATATTTTTCAGTATTTTTAATAGTAATGTATATAATTACTATTTTTAAAAGGTGTAACTAATAGTTAACACAAACACTACAGTTACAAAATGAATGAATTGTTGTTTTAATTATTATTAACCTTACACTGTAAAACAATCCTGTGGAAAAATATATGTAATAATATGTTTTATTTATCAGTCAACTTAATAAAAATAGACATTTACTTTCTTAGTTGGATTTTGTTTACAGAATATTATTATTATTATTTTTATAAATACTTTTTTTCTAATTCTCATATGCATGTATTTCTATCTATATATTAGAACAAAGTATAGAAACACAGTGGGAAACCACTGCAACTAAAAAGAAAAAGCAAATAGGAAAAGCTAAATTTCTTTCATTAAATGTATTTTTGAAGTGCTCAAGTTTTAATCTTGTTTGATAAAAAGATTATATAACAATATTGTTATTGATATTTATTTTTTAGATAAAATGTGTGCAACTCAAAGTATTATTTTTATTCTGAGCATTACATGGAAAAAGATTAAAACTATTAGTTACACTATTTAGTGGAAATTCTTTTTTGAGACTAAACATTTTGGATCTATCTGTAATTTAATCTAAGTATGTTGGATTAAATTACAGAACTTCTAATTCTCGGAGAGCTTTAATATATATATATTTTTAAAAGAGTGGACATTTATAAGAATGAAATAAAATTTTGTATAATTAATCATTTTTACATAAAGTGTCCTCATTTCTTTTTGGATTATTCTTGGACTTGGATTTAGTTTTATAGGTTTTTTTTTTTTTTTACAAAACCTCAAACTTTTTTGTTTACATTACGTAAATATTATTTTAACTTTAAATATTTTGCACATTTAATAATTTTGAGAATGTTTTAAGCCCATTTTGAAAACTTTATAGTTTTTAAGTTTTTTTTTATCTACTACACTCAGTAGTCCATCACTCTCTACTTTACATTATTACAGTTAACCTGCAGTTACTTCATGTACTGTATTACACATTTATAAAATTTAAATTTACAGGACAATTAGCTTTTGATATCCTAAATATTGTTCAACAACTAATTTGCATTTTAGTCTGAACTTTTAAACAAGCAACTAACCTAAAAGAAATATAGAGTTCAGCACAAAAAATGACACTGTTTGTTAGACTTCTTTACTTTATATTAATGTATAAAGTACTACTGTACATTATTTTACTAAATCATTTACTTATTAATACACTTTATTAATTATTTCATTTACTTATTACTATTACTTACTTTTACTTTTAACTTACTACTATTATTATATATTTCTCATTAATTGTCCAAATTTCTAATGGTATTTTTAAAGGTACTTTAAAAGAATAAAAAAAATCCTAAAAAGAAGCTCTGTTTAACACCATCTTTCAGCATTTATAATTTAAAGTAATTTAAAACAATGCAGTGCTACTGTAGTTAATTCATACACTTTTAATTACGTCTAATTAACGTTTTTACATTAATATGAAGTGTATTATTAAAAATCACAATCCAGCTCATAATTGCTTGCAAAATACGTAATCTTACATTCAATTACATTCAAAATGCATTCAGTTAACACATTTTATAACAATTCTTAACTCTAAAATTGAAAGCTACAAAAGCTACAGAGGAGAAAGCCCTGAGAGACAGTTCACACATTTCAGATCAGACATGAAACACTCATTTTCCACCACAGAGGGGCTCTTTAAGCATGAGTTACACACAGCCTGTCTGAAAGAGTCTAGAAAAGCATCCATCCATCACTGCAGTGAGCAGCTTTTCAGACCCCTGTGAATTAGTCTAGTCTAGTGCTCTGTATCAACAGGCCAGACGCAACAATTCCACAAACAGTTCTCATCCTAAAATTACATTTTTACTGATAAAATGTACATTAAATTAGCTAAAACATTTAAATAGGCAACAATTGACATTTTTGAAAAGTTAGCATTAAATGTTGACTTCTTTCTATCCATGCTTCACCCTTATTTTATCATTTTATTTCCATTTTATTGTTACACGTTTTTGTAGTTTTACTTCTCTTTGTATTTTCTGATTTGTAAAGCACTTTGAATGCAAAAGTATGCAAAAAAATTAATAGATCAAAAGGTACAATTTAATGCTAGACAGAAACTATTAAATTAAATACATTTAACATTAAATAAAGTTAACTACTTAATTCACTAAAAGTTTAAAGAAGATTTTAATTATACAAAAATAAAACATTAAATACAATTTTAATTAATCAAAAATGATCTTTTAAAGTGAACAAAGATTTAGGATTTAAATGAACTAAACAAAAAGTGAGTTAAGATAAAACTGCAGCTAAACTATCGTTAAAATGGAAAGTCTCAGGTAAGTCTGCTGAAAAAAAGTTTAAAATGTTGTTTTTTAAAAGTTATTTAAAAAAAATAAATCTAAACAAATAACACTAAACAAAACAATCTGATCGTTCTTCTGCTGCTTTATTGAGGTAATGTTATTCAGTGAATGTTATTAATCAATTAAATCAATAAAAATTCAAGTAAATCCCTTAAAAACTGGAAGAACGTTTGTGAAAAATGAACTTACAGAGGGTGAGAGAGGAGCTGTGAGTTGTCTCCAGGCTTTGGGAAAAGAGGAAGAGAGTGTCTGTGCTCTCGCCTTTTAATTGTAGGCAGGCGGGAGAGTATGGAAATGAGGGCTGACACTAAGTTGTGCATGATAATAGCCGGGGCCAAACTGCGCCTCCGTTCCCAGGAGGTCAAGTTCAAGCTCAAGTCCCGCGTCTCAGCAGCAGCAGCAGCAACCTGTACCCCGGACCGGCCCTCGGCCCTCAGAGCCAAAGCGCAGTTACACCAGAGTTACTGTGATTCAGGAGCTTTCAGTCACCAGGACTTGTGTATCAAGACGAGTGACAAAATAATGGAAACATTTCATTTATATTCACACACAGGCTTTGATTTGCAGTTCATTCTTGATTTTTATTATTATTTTTTTATGTTTAGTAAAAATTTAGGCATTCTGATTTACTAACCTCTAATATAGAGTTTATAACCTCAGTATTTGATATTACACAGATGTTTTAGCACACAGACAGATCTTATTGTCATGCAAAAACCTTGCATCTCAAATTTTGCATCTTTAAAGGAGGAAGGAAAATGTTTAATGGGAGTCAATGTAATAAAAAAGATCATATCTTTTGATCCATATATCATTTAAATATAAACACAAAATAAAGAAAAACGACCATATTCGAATTCAGATATATGGTTGGAGATAACAAATTTTGTGCATTAAAGCAATATATTATCTTGTGTTTTTGTGATTTGCTGAAAATGTGCTGAGGATGAGAATTGTTAGTCAGTGTTCAAACTGAAGCAAATCTCAGTGTTCAACTTTATTTTAATAGTAATTCAGTATTAATTAATTAAAACTAACAAACAATGCTTGACATTATTATATACAATGTAAATCATTAGTTGGTGATGCATCAGAAAAAAAGAATAAAAAACATGTTAAATTAAGAATATTTAGTAGTATTTGTCATATTTATTATCAGCTGGTGTGTGTAAGTGTGTGTATGTGTGTGTGTGTGTGTGTGTGTGTGACAAAGTCAGCGGGCTGGCTTGACTTTATTTAACGTATTTGAAAACCTTTAGATAGAAAAGATTAGGTTAAAATTTAGGTACTTTTTTACTACTTTTACAAACAAAAAAAAATAAACAATACTGCAAGATTCCTGTACGAACATGTTTTACAGTGATCATTTCCACATTTCTACTGGTGTAAAGCCAATATTTTGAGGTTCACATAATAATAATAATAATAATAATAATAATAATAATAATAATAAGAAGAAGAAGAAGAAGAAGAAGAAGAAGAAGAAGAAGAAGAAGAAGAAGGAAAAATAATAATAATAATAAGAAGAAGAAGAAGGAGGAAAAATAATAATAAGAAGAAGGAATAATAATAATAATAATAATAATAATAATAAGAAGAAGAAGAAGAAGAAGAAGAAGAAGAAAGAAGAAGAAGAAGAAGAAAAAATAATAAGAAGAAATAATAATAATAATAATAATAATAAGAAGAAGAAGAATATTGGTCCTTTCTTATAGTAAATCAGGGTAAGCTTCTTCTAAATAATAAAAAAAAAATCCCATTACTGTTACTTGCATTTATTGTGTTATGTATATGGTAAAGTATACAATATATGGGTTTAATTTTAATATATATATATATATATATATATATATATATATATATATATATATATATATATATATATATATATATATATATAGGTGTGTAGATACATCTGGGGATGCACTTTTAATATATATATATATACTATATATATATAGTATGTGTATACTGACATGTTACATGTCATGGGAAAGAAGCTAGTATTATATGCAATAGAATTTAAATAACCCTGCACTTTTCTGTGGGATATGTTTGTGTTTGGGGTCTCCTGTATTAAATGTGGATGTCTGTTGTCTCTTCACATGGACAATTCCAGTCAGACATCGCTGGTCACAATCATTAGCACTTACTGTGCTGTGCTGTCCACTGTGGGTGGTAATATTTGCCTTCTATAATATATAATGTTCCATTTATCTGCACCCAATATCAGACCTCACTCCAACCATTATGTGCTATAATTCACATAATTCAAGTGTTTTCACTCAGAAGATACTCTCACAACTTATTCAGGTGTGGGTGTTTCTTATCCTTCCTATACATCCATCCATCCATCCATCCATCCATCCATCCATCCATCCATCCATCCATCCATCCATCCATCCATCCATCCATCCATCTAGGTCTTATTACCTCCAGTAAATGATGGAAGTTATACAACAGCTTGTTTACACTATAATATTCACTGATTATTAAATGATGCAGGTTATGTCATGAGTGTTGACCTTTTTTTGCGGCTTATATTATTTAATAAATTAGTCTAATAAGCATATGCAATTTATCCATCATGGACTACAATATAACCTTCCATTACTTTTGGTTTTTCAGGTTGTTATTTCCTCTAATTTTAAACTCTGAGTAATTTTAGATATGAAAAAAGGAAAGGAAAGGAGTAATATAGTAATTTATATATATATATATATATATATATATATATATATATATATATATATATATATATATATATGTGTGTATTATCCTGGCTTTAATAAGTACTGGTAAGCAGCAGCTGTACTGTGTTTTGTGTAAAGTCAGCTGTGTGAGTGAGATTATGTTGTGGAGTGTGTTCAGACTGATGGGAGGATGCAGAATGGTTTAATGATGGACCTTTTCATAGCGATTAATGCTTACAATAATTCATTTTTCATTTGTTTATGTATTTCAGAATAAACAGAAACATAGAAAATTGAAACATGGAAAAATTACAGATCTATGATAGATCTGTTTCACAAACAGACAGACAGAAAGAAAGAAAGAAAGAAAGAAAGAAAGACAGATACTTAATGCATTGTGATAGTAAATGTATTACTAAATTACGCTTTTATTTGCCACTTTTTAATCAGTATTTCCACATAGTTGATAAAAAGTAAGATAACCTGCATCAAAGAAATGCAAAATGCAAATTTAAGTCAGGGTTTACTGGACTGTAGATAATTCACAGTTCACAGTTACATTAAACTAAACAAACATATATTTAAACTTCTTCTAATATTCCTAATCATTTTACTTTAAATATTATAATCTAAATAAGGGATTTTATACGATTTTAGCTGGATGTCATGAGACAGACAGACAGAGAGGTAGACAGATAGACAGACAAATATATAAATAGAAAGATAGACAGATAGACACAAATTGATAGAGAGATAGACCAAATAAATATAAAAATAACAAAAATGGCAGCAAAACAACAATATAAAGACCTTTATACACATTATATAACATACATGAACAATAAGAACATACTTATTATCATTTCGGAGATACAAGGTTTTTTATTTTTTTACGTGTGTGTGTGTGTGTTGGGGGTGGGGCATGAGTCTGTGACAATGTCTGGGTTCTGGGTTTACGTCTAATAGAGAGAACTTCTCCTTATGCATGTTCTTAGTGTGTTCCCAAATGTGTGTGTGTGGGAGAGAATATGCCTTGTCTGCGTGTGTGTGTGTGTGTGTGTGTGTGTGAGAGAGGGGTGTGAGTATTTTTGTGGGGGGATTCTTTCACACACTCTCTGGCTCATTTGCATGTATTAAAATGGGGGAATGAAGAATGAACACAACACAACACACACACACACACACACACACACACTGTTTCACACACAGACGTGTCTGGGAAACACCCTCTGTGTGCACCAGTCATCTGTCCGACGTGTGTGTGTGTGTGTGTGTGTGAGAGAGAGTGTGTGAGCCAGACTAGACTGGCTAGACTGCAGCTCAGCACACTCTCCTCCAGTCTGATTAGTGTTATTAGTGATAATTACTCATGATCAAGGTGCAGACATACGTTTTACTGATGTGTTACGCGTACTCAAAATCATTCCCATAGATTTTTGGATGTTTATACCTCATATGCTCTTTTAGTACATATATATTTAATGTATATACAGTACCAGTCAAAGGCATATTTTTTCCCTACATAGTAAATGAATACTGAACGTATCCAGACTATGAAGGAACACATAAGGAATCATGTAGTAACTTAAAAGTGTTAAACAAACCAAAATACTCTGTGAAGAAGCATTTAGATGCTGTTATCACAAGTGCTGGTAACTTGCAGTTTCAGAAGCTGGTAACTCTGATGAACTTATTCTGTACAACAGAGGGAACTCCTGCTCTTCCTTACCTGGGTCAGTCCTGATGAGAGCCAGTTTCATCTTAACATTTTTAAAGCATCTTTGTGACTGCACTTGAGGATACTTTCAAAGCTCTTGATTGTTTTTTTTTTCAAATTGACTTATCTTCATTTCTTAAAGTCAATGTTTTCTTTATTTATTTGAGTAGTTTTTGTCATAATCTGGATTAGAACATTACTCAAATATTCACTATTCACTGTATAACAACTCTACCTCTTCACTACTTTACAACTGATGCTCTCAAACACATTAAGAGACAAGAAATTCAAGTAATTAACTCTTGATGAGTTCAGCACAGCTGTTAACTGAAAGGTTGTCTACCTCATACCTCAAGCTGACTGAAAAAATCAAAGCCAAGATGTGCAAAGCTGCCATCTAAACAAGAGGTGATACTTTGAAGAATCTAAAATATAAAACATATTCTGATTTGTTTAAAACTTTGTGGTTATTAGAGAATTATTCCATATGTTTTTCTTCATAGTTTGTATTAATTTCTTAATAATCTACAATGCAAAATCCACAATGCAGAAAAAAACTGAATTTAATGGTAGTCCAAACGAATGGACAGTTGTATTGGGACAAATGCTCGTTAACTGTTTATTCAGAAATCAAGAGAGAGTATTAAAAAAAAACTGCTGTAAGGATTTGATTGCATTCAGCGATAAGAGCATAAGTGATGTCAGGATGTTGAATAGATAATCATCACCTCACCTCATCATTTTAAACTCCACAACTCATCCAAAAAAAATGTATAGATGGTGCTCCATCATTCCAAAGAACACAATTTTTCCACTGCTCCTCAGCTCAATGCTGAATGGTTTTTTACCCCTCAATGGCAATAGTTAGACTTATAAGAGCAGAATATATTGATTAAAATAAGTCTCTTTAATATTCTTCATTTTGGAATAAACAATGAATGAGCTGGTGTCCCAATACTTTATTAAATACAGTGTATAATTGCTTTATCCAGCCCCAATTTCATGTTTTGATAATGTTAGCAGTTGTCCAGTTTTGCCTCAGTTGACTTGAAATGAAGCAAAGGAGATTAAAGTGTGGACTTTTAGTCTTTATTTAAAGGGTTTTAACAAAAACAATGACATTTTTATAGGTTAGTGTTTAACAAAGTATTTTGGTTTGTTTAACACTTTTAAATTCATTACATGATTCCTTATGTGTTCCTTCATATTCTGGATGACTTCATTATTCATCTACAATTGAATTTGAAGGTGCATCCAAACATTTAACTGGTACTGTATATACATTGAATGTATATGTACTAAAAGAGCAGCTGGTATGCACATGCAAAAATATATGGGAATGATTTTGAGTACTCACAACACATCAGTAAAACACATGTCTGCACCTTGATCATGAGTAATTATTATTAATAACACTAATCAGATATATTGGACAGTCCAACACTGCAATTATATATGACTGTAAATATAAAGAATGTTCTCAATAATTGCAGTAATAGCTAATCCTATGGAGTCAAAGTCTGATGTCTGGAACTCACTGACATGAGTTTCCACCTTCTTTGAGAAGAGAAGGCAAGTGGTGCCAAATCCTGCTGGAAAATGAAATCCACATCTCTATAGAAGTTGTGAGCAGAGGGAAGCATGACGTTTGAACTTGATAATAAAACACAGTGGATCAACACCAGCAGATGACACGTCTCTCCACACCATCACTGATTGTAGAAACTTCACACTAGACCTCAAGCAGTTTGGACTGTGTGTCTCTCCACTCTTCCTCCAGACTCTGCTCCCTAGATTTCCAACCAAATGAAATGTAAAATTTACTGATGATCAGTGATGGTTTGTTGGTCGACTGTGGTATAATATAATATATATATATATAGAAAATCTTACAGCACTTCATGCTTCCATCTGCTGCCACTTTTTATGGAGATGCGGATTTCATTTTCCAGCAGGATTTGGCGCACTGCCCACACTGCCAAAATACCAATTAGTCTTAAATAAAATGTTCAAATTTTCTGAGATACTGATTTTTGGGTTTTTATTGGCTGTAATTGATGCTGAATTCATGTCAATGCTTCTAATCACTGCAATAAATATCTAAATGCCATAAATAAATGTCATAACTCCTCCACCATGTTTAACAGATTGTGTGGGATGCTCTCTGATCAATATACCACTTTTGAAAAATGAGGTCTGGTTACAGCAGTGACAAACAAAAAAATGTCATACTATAAAATATATATATATATGTTTTTTGATTACATAAGAAAATCTCAAATTCTACACACATTTTATTATTTTTTATAATTTGGAAATTTCAGTTGCTTTTTACAATGTATGAACATTTCATTTTGAATCTCAATATGGTTTAGGATACAATCTTGGTACATGCATGTATACAATATTTCTGGTACCACTTTAAAATAAGTCTACCTTTATAAAGGGTTTATGAATGTTTTGTTAATTAGTTTATTAATGGTTATTAATTAGGTTGCAAATAATAATAAAAAAAACATTAATAAGCAGTTAATAAATATATAACAAATAGAAATGTTAACAGTGAGCTATAAATTTGTAAATTTGATTCCACACTTATTTAGACTGTCAAACCTCAGATCTTCCTAAATACTGATCTTAATTTGTGTTTTCCATAAACCTGTCATATTAATATTAATATTTGTAAGTATGTTTAACTATTTACTATAAATTAAACTTAAAAAAGTTAAATTAAATGACTGAGCAAACAACCGATCACTGTTGCCTTTTCAATTGATGTGTTGTAAATGTTTATCAATGTTCTAAAGCATTTACAACCTAATCAATAATTAATAAACTCATTTATAAACCCTTTATAAACCCTTTATAAGGGTAGCCTTATTTTAAAGTGGTACCATATTTTCTTTTAACTGCTTTTAAAGTTTCCATTTTAAATGAACAAATATATTGATTCCTTCCGTTTTTATCCTCGCAAATGTTATTAATATTTGATACCAGAACGTGCTTTAAAAAAAGTTTAACAAATTAATCACAATAGGAAATTTACAGCTATAGAAATAACGGGTTAAAGGAAACCCATAAGGCCTCTATGCAGGAGTTTTTCCAGACTGGGTGCTGTAGGCGTTTGAGACAGAGGTGGTGATATAAATTCATGGTGGAATCAGAAGTCTGGTCTGATCGTGGGAAAGAGACATCATGTATGTCAGAGCTGTTGTCTAGCCAGCCTGTAATTGGCCTGTTCACACCCCCTCCCCCGGTGTCGTCCAGCGGCCTGATCCCTCTCAGAATGGTGTCTGGCTCTGTGACCCCGCGACCTTTCTCCGAATATATGTTTAATTAGCTGAGGAAGTATGGGAAAGATCTGAAAACACACCCACCATCTACTATACGCTTCTAATTTCAGCACCAAACTAATAAATATCTAATAATCATCCAATAAAATCTTTAATTAGCAGAATCAAGTGTGGGAAAGATCAGGAAAGTTAATATACTTTATAAAATTTGGAGGAAAATAGGATTTAACAGGATTTACAGAAACTATCTATTTATGCCATAAAGTTATTTCATTACAGACATACCAGTTGTTCATTTTTGTATACCATAAGCAAAGATAATGATTTAATCAGCAATTATAAATAGTCACTGACACACAAAATCTCATATGTCCAAAATGTAAACTTTAAAGGAGAAGAAAAAAAAAGCTTATTAATCCAGGTTATTTTGGATAATGAAGTCATTTTGGAGCATTACTATTGGTCAATTTATAAATGTACAAAGATTTTATTCCAAGTAATTTTAGAGAATTTCTATTTGTCCATTCAACAATATAAAATATTATATTTCAGGGTATTTTGGATCCTTTCTATTGGTCCGTTCAACAATATAAAATATGTAATTCCAATTCATTTTCAAGCATTTTTATTGGTCAATTTATTAACATACAAAGATTTTATTCCAAGTAATCTTAGAGAATTCCTTTTGGTTGATTCAACAAATATATATATATATATATATATATATATATATATATATATATATATATATATATATATATATATATATATATATATATATATATATATATACATACACACAAATAATTTTGGAGCATTTCTATTGGTCCTTTCAACGATTTAAAATATTTTATTCCAAGTAATTGTGGAGCCTTTCTATTGGTCCATTGAACAATTTAAAACAATTTTATTCCAAATAATTTTGGAACATTTTTATTGGTCTGTTCAACAGTATATAAATCATTTATTCCAAGTCATTTTGGAGCATTTCTATTAAATGATTCATAGTGAGATTTTGCTACAATGTGAAGAACAACTGCCAGATTCGCATGTCAAAAAGTCAAAAACACAAAAAAACAAAAAATAAGTATTTCTGGAGCTATTAAATCTAATCAGATAAACAATCAGCATTTTTTAGTGAAAACCTTAAGCGCATAGCCACTTAAATTAAAAATAAATACATCACAAATACATTAAATACCTTAGGAGCAGCTTTCCAAGACAGGGATTAAGCCTAGTCTGGTTCTACACAGCATTTTCACTGGAGAGTTTCCATTGAAAGGAAAACATAGCCTACGACCAGATTTTCTCTCTGTTAATATAATATGTATATACACTATATGTCTAAAGATTTGTGGTCACCCCTTCTAATGAATCACTTCAGCTTGTCTAGTCCTTGTGTATTTTGTTCTCTGGATTGATTGAGTTCCATCCCATACTTTTGGATTGGATTGCGTGCGATTGTGGAGTTGTGGATGAGTTGAAGATGATTTAAGGTGGGGGATCAGCCAACATCCTGGCTTCACCTAAACTGCATGCTTTTATTGCTGAATGCCATCAAATCATCACACAAAAGTTAAGAGGGACAAAATGAAAACGGAAGTTCCTGCAGAGAACAAAGGTAGAGTATTAGTTGAGTTATTTAAAAGACAGCTGGAAACAGATGACTGGTTGGGAAATTAAGTGACGTAGCATTAGAGTCTACTAGTAGAACTGTAATGCTTTTATTTCTCAGTGCATGTAAACAGAACCGGGTAGCAGTTTAACAGCATTTAACACTGCTACCGTAAGATATCGACCAAGCACTTTTGGAGTGATGCTGAAACTGAAGGATTCAATTCATTATTAAAATTGTTTTGCTGCCACACACTGTAATTACACTTTGGGTGCGAGTGTAAATGGAGGAGCTACTGAACATGATGTCATGTGACCGAGAAAGCCAAAAAACACACTGGTCCTCCTGTTTTTTCAATTGCAGTCCGGATGCAAGAGTTTTATCACTGAGTAGAAGTGTGAAATATTTTTCACAGACGTCCCCCAGAGAAAATAATCCCATCTGGATAGGACTTATGAGTCTCCCTATTATCTGATTACCTAAATTCATGTTAATTTCATGTACACTGCTCAGATTAGCGCACTCATTGTTATAAAATCAGCCCAGTATTATAGTAAAGAGTATCTATTTAAAAGGTCTACAGGACTCAGAAGTACATTGAGGGCAACCCTCATTTACAAAAACAGGGATTGACATGACAAAGAAAATAATAGCTACATTTAATTATTTTATAATAACAGTAAATAAAATATAAAAATAGATAAAAAAGTAAAAATACAATTAGAATAAAAAAAATAATTATTATAATAAAGCTTGGTTTAATTGATAAAAATTAAGATCAAAAGAAGATGAGATTAATACAACAAAAATGTGTTAAAATTAGCTAAAACTAACTTTCATATAGTAAAATAAAAATACAAATAAATAAATAAACTAAAAACGATACAAGCAATAATAGTAATAGTTCTAATAATAAAAGAAAATCAAAATAAGTTTAAAAAAAACAATAATACAAAACTGCATATATAAAACAATAATAATAATAAGGAAAAAAATAAAAAGGAAATAAAGAACTAAAAGAAGAACTAAAATAGAAAGTTAAAGAATAAAGTTAAGAATAAATAAGATTAAGTAAAACAGGTACAGGCTGTCTGAAGGTGGTTAGATATTAAATGTTTAAAATTATTGTTTTATTATAGTGACTCCAGTGAGCCGAGTTTTAAAGTGTCCAGCCTCACTCCTGCGGTTTAAAGCAGTTAAAGCTGTAAAGCTGAACAGCTCTGGCCGCTCTGGTTTGGAGTCTATAGTTATAGAGTCTTTATAGACTGCTGTTTATAGACTCCCGGTGAAGAGAGAAAGTGCTTAGTCATGTCTCATTAGTGAAATGATCAGGGGAAGTGTGGCCAAAGAAAAGCTTTCAGCAGGAAGCACTGGGTCCTAACCCGCGGGTCAGCTGACCTCAGGGCCGCGGGGGTCAGAGAGCAGCCCGGGGATGAACTCTTGACCACAGGACTGGATGAACCCCAGGAGTCCATCTCTCAGTGAAGGAATTCTGCTGCTGTGTTTGATTTAGTTTTTACACAAGTTGCAACTTGCTAATCAAATGTATTGATGATACATTTTAACTTGGTTATATCAATTATTAATATCTATTAACTATGTTGAGGATGGAGAACACAGCACTGAACTTGATGGAATTAACCCACACATTTTCTTATTAAATATACAATTTGAGAGGAGATTTTGTCAGCTTTTTGATTGTGTGAATAGTAAAGATTGAAGTCTCTAAAACGAGGCCAAATAAAATAAGTTTGTACTTTTTAGTTGGAGACTAAAAGGAGAAGTGTTTGCTCTCTGGAATGATGGAGCTCCATTTAGTACTTTTAGGATAAGTTGGGGAGCTGTGGATGAGGTGTGGTGGTGATTCCAATCAGACCCTCACAGCAATGTTCCAAAATCTAGCAGAAAGTCTTTTCATTCCATTAAAGACAGTTACTCCAATAAAAGCAGTATAAACTGTTTTTACAACTCTTGATTTCAGAAGAAAAACTGAATTACTTTATGTAATTGTGTAAATGCATTTTACTATTATACCACAGAATAGGACATATTATAAGACCGTCTTTGCTTATATAAATGCATTGTATGCTGTGTGTGTGTGTGTGTGTGTGTGTGTGTAAGCAGTAATGCCGTAGATAGAGACAAAGTAAAGGAAAGACACCAAGACAGGGGGATGTGAGACAGACAGATTAAAAGAAAGAAAGAGAGAGCACTAAACGGACAGAGATAAGTAAAAAGAGAATGAGAAATTGAAAGACAATAAGAGACAACAGTGTGGCAGAGAGAGAGACTGAGAAAAAGAGAAAGAAAGACTGAAAGAGACAGACAAGACAAAAGGAGTGTAGAACAGACTATTGTCTATTGAGACTGACACAAACTAAAACAAAAAGAAAGATTGACAGAAAGAGACAGATAGAAAGACAGACTGAGAGAGAGAGTGCAAGAGACAGTAATATAGGGAGACTGAGCAAAAAAGGGAGACAGGTAGAAAAAGAGTTTGAGAGACAGAAAGACAGACAGAGAGAAACATTAAAACAGATTAAGAAAGAAAATGAGACAAACCGGGATAGAAAGAAACAGAGAGAGAGAGGGAGAAAGGCAGAGACAGACAGAAATATAGTCTAAAAAAAGAGAGAGACAGACAAAAGTAAAAGTGAGACAGACAGACAGAGAAACATTGAGACAGATTTTAAAAATGAGACAAGTTGAGACAGAAAGAAACAGAATGAGGTAGACAGACAGAAAGATAGTCTAAGAGAGAGAGAGAGAGAGAGAGTCAGACATACTGAGACAGAGAGAGAGGCAAAAAGATAGACTAAAATAGAGAGACAGACTGAGACGGTAATATAGGAAAACTGAGCGAGAAAGAGACAGAGAAAGAGAAATATTGAGACAAATTAAGAAAGAGATGGAGACAAAATTACACAAAAAAGAAATAGAGAGGGAGAGAGAGAGGCAGACAGATAGACAGACAGTCTAAAGCAGAGAGAGACAGACAGAGAGACAGACAACAGTAAGTGTGAGACAGATAGACAGAGAAACATTGAGACATTAAAAAAGAGAATGAGAAACTGAGACAAAAAAGAAAGAGAAAGGCAAACAGAGACAGACAGACAGAAAGAGAGTCTAAAAGAGAGACAAAGACAGACTGAGACAGTAATATAAGGAGAGAGACAGAAAGAAAGAGATTGAGACAGATTAAGAAAGAGATGGAGACACACTGAGACAAAAATAAAGAAACAGAGAGAGAGAGACAGAAAAAGTCTTAAAGAGAGAGAGACAGAATGAGACAGTTATATAGGAAGAGACAAAAAGTGAGACAGAGAGAGACAGAGAGAGAGAGAGAAACATTGAGACAGATTAAGAAAGAAAATCAGACAATCTGAGAGAAAGAAACAGAGAGAGGGAGACAGGCAGGCAGACAGACAGAAAGATAGTCTAAAAAAGAGAGAGAGACAGACAGAGAGAGACATTAGTGTAAAGGCAATAATTATGAGACTGAATTCGGGAGCCAGCCAAAGACCTGCAGAAGCCTGGGGTGTTGCTATGGGGATATGAAGGGATATGAGGGGACGATAGTGTGTGTGTGTGTGTGTGTGTGTGTGTGTGTGTGTATTTTAGGCTCCAGACTCAGGGCCAGTCCCCAGGGAGGTGCCCAGACAGTCGTCCCCTCAACCGACACATTTTTTATCTGGGTGGGAAACCATGAGCAACCATGGATGAGATGAGCTACAACACCGCCATGTTTTATAGCGGGGGACTTCTGTAGCCCCCCTTCAGAGAGTAACATATACATATAATCAATATACTGTATAGAAATCAATCAAATATTAATACTACTGATTCCCTTTTATACAGTCTCGAGTTACCCTCTCCAAAATAAAAGTCCTTAATGATTCTGGGTTTGGATTTACAGTATCTGCAGAACCACCTTTATATTCATGATCATACTAGGGCAAAAAGATATGGCAAATATGTATAATATATCTTTTTTTTATTTATGTCAATCTTAAATAGTCCTGTTATCCATTTAAAGAGTGTAAAAGTAACAGAAAAACTACCAAAAATGCTCAAAATAATAAAAAAAAATTATACTAATTTTTGTAAGAAACACCATTCAATAACAAATGCTGTAAATAATGTATGTTGAATGATCAAAAAAGTAATCAAATCATTTCATTTTCTATAGTGGTCCATCCCTTACTCACACATAGTAAAATGTACAACATAAACAAAACTACATATTATAAAGATGCATTATATAAAAGTTTAGTGAACAAACCAGATTTTGGAATAATTTTAGTTTAAGAATGTCTTTACAGATATTGTGGGGGATACTAGGTTAATTCAACCCCTTTTACTGTAAATTTGACAATTTTTTAGCAATACAAGTTTTTTTGCACAATAGGCAAATAACCCATTGAGAAAAGAGAAATAATTTAGCATGAATTCCTTTATATTCATGTATATGCATATCAAAAGTACCTTTCAAAAGATAGTTGAATTCTTAATATATTCTAAACATTTCTTAACATATTTTGCAAAACACATTTGAATAGTCATTTTCTGCATTAGAAATTACATGGATTTTACCGTAACTAATGAAAATGTACTTAGAATAAGCCTTATTAGTTTAATAACTGTAAACAATATCATTCATATCAATGAAACATTTTAACAACAAACCGTTTAAATGTTAAAAAATGTTAAAAAAAAAAGGCTGGGTGGTGGCAATACAAAAATTTAACATGAAACACATTTGGTTCCAATTAGTTAAAAGGTACAGGAAAGAATTAGATCTTGGTGTTCTATCTAGATTTTTTTAATATATCATTTATTGATGTCTTATTCATTAAATATTGTAGTGATATTGATACAAGTATACTAAAAATAGTTTGTTTTTTTAATAGTAAGCATTTAACAGTGATGTATAAATGATGAAAATTTAATTAAGGATTAAATGAGTTAAATGTGTAACTGTAATAGTAATCAGCATCTCGTGTCAGAACAGGACAGAACCTGACCCCTGGTGGCAGTAATATGGAATAGTAACTTTAGTCTGCTGAAGTTTGAACTTGAATCACAGGAGTTAAACACAATTTTGTAAAGATTTAGACATTTGTTTTGATGAATTTTAGTCTGTAAGATATGAAGAGCATTATAAATAGCATTGAATCCTTTATGGATTTGAATCCTTATGGATGCTACTATGATCGGGAGATTGCTGGTTCGAATCATGATCATGCATCCAATTGTACATGTTGGCAGTGTGCCAAGTCCTGCTGGAAAATGAAATTCACATCACCATAAAAGTTGTCTGCACTGACTTCGGACTTGATAATAAAACACAGTGGACCAACACCAGCAGATGACATGTCTCTCCAAACCATCATGAAGATGCAGATTTCATTTTCCAGCAGGACTTGGCACATTGCCCACACTGTCTAAAAGTACCAAATGGTTTTATATAATATTTACATTTTCTGAGACACTGATTTTTGGGTTTTCATGGGCTGAGATAAATCCTTAATAATAAAAAAAATAAATGCTTAAAATAGATCACTCTATATAATATATGAGTTCTACATTCTGAACCGAATTACAAAAATAAAGTAACTTTTTAGTGATATTCTATTTTTTTTAGATGCACTAGTAAGTCAAGCTTAAAATGGCTTTAATCTGGGCAAAGGAATCAAGTGAAAGTGACAGGTGACTTTTTAAGTTAAAAATACTTAAAATAGAGAGAGAGAATCATTGAGACAAATTAAGAAAGAGATGGAGACAAACTGAGATACAAAAAAAACAGAGAGAGAGAGAGTGAGAGCGAGGCAGAGACAGACAGTCTAAAGGAGAGAGACGCAGACAGAGAGGCAGACAAAAGTAAAAGTGTGACACAGATAGACAGAGAAACATTGAGACAATAAAAAAGAGAATGAGAAACTGAGACAAAAAAGAAAAAGAAAGGCAAACAGAGACGAACAGAAAGATAGAAAAAGGAATCAAGTGAAATTGACAGGTGACTTTTGGAGTTTATTTTAAGTTAAAAAAGACTCAAAATAAGGTTTATATATAAAAAAAATAATAATACAGCCATGCGTACTCCCAAAATCCCTGTCAGCATGAGTATGGTGTATATGGTGGTCTTGTTGTCTTGTCTTATCAAAGAAAATAAATTAGATCATTTCACTTGTTAAGACTTATGAATGAATGGGTGTGATATACTGACCTCCTGTCCGGGGTATTCCTGCTTTGCATCTGATGTTTCCATGTACGCTCCAAACCTACCAACACCAAGGCCATGAAGAGGAAGAAGCAGATATGATTACTTAAAAAGGAAAAATTTGACCACTAAAATCGAGCTTAAATTTAACTATCATCACACTTTTGTATTCATTACATATATAGGCACACAGGGTATCAGAATCTTTCAGTTCTAAGAGCACGTGGTAGTAAATAAAAGGCCCTTTAGCAGCACCCAGTGGACTGATTTTCTTTTTAATAGCACACACCATCTGATTCAACTCAGCCTATTAGCCATCCCCTGCATCTTTTAATGTTGACTGAAAAAAACAAACTTTATCATTTAACACTCCCTAATATGTACACTGGTTAACATTAAAAAGCTGATAAAGGTTTTTAATTAAGGTTCATTTAATGCGTTCTAAAGCCCTGCCACTATAATCAGGTGATCACTGGTTCAAATCGCAGTCATATAGCTTTTGCCATCAGCAGTTTTGTTCCTGCTGGGTGGTTATATTGCACTCTTTCCCCTCATCACTCCTTGGGTGATATCAATCCGTACAAGGCATCTGTGAGCTGATGTATCAGAACTGAGTTGCTGGGCTTTCACCCTCCTTGTGTTGTGGCATATACAGCTAAGTAGCAGCTATATGAGTGGGGAAAATTGGCCTAGCTTAATTAGGAGAAAAGAGGGGCAAAATTAGAAATAACTTTATACGGTTCCTTTAATGGAGAATTGAAGGGTTGGGGAACACTCAATGCTTATATGTCCACAAAAAATGACTCAAATGCCTATCTACACTGGAAGACAACAATACAGCTATGAGAATGGAAAACAATAAAGACATTTAAAGTGAGTTTAATACAAAAAAAAAAAAAAAAACATTAAATCAATGTAAAATTGACTCAGACAGATCAAATTTTAAAGCACTAATGAGAAGAAAAAAAATATATATCCTTTAGCTATCTAGGTGGGCAGTAAGGACAGAGGCAGAGTTCCAATTGAATACCATAACTAAGCAGTTTGAGTGTGTAATATTTTTTTGGGATTTTAAACATTTTAAAGTTAAGAACACTCAAATATCCACAGTACATATTCAGACCTGTTTTTGTTTTTAAGTGACTTGTGATGGTGGACACCATTACCCCACAATCACGTGCCAAACAAAGGAAGGAGTTGTCCATCTGAAACAACATTAGAGGACATTGCAAACAATAAAAGTGCAACAATGACTGGAGAAGCTTTTTTTTGGCAGAATGGACAACAAAGTGTAATATTACTCTACAAATACAAAGAAAAAACAGAGGGAAATTACCTGGTGGTGATGGCAGAATATTTCGATGAGAATGAGGTCAAAAACTTAAATACATTTAATAAAAGGACACTGAGGGCAGTAAGGGCACAGCCAATTGTGAGCTTGGACTCAGACTGCTGATGGCAAGCAGCATGATCTGGGATGTGAAACCAACAAGTCTCAATTCACAGCAGCACCTTTGGCCTTATATAAAATCCAGTAAAAACAGGAGGGTAAAAATAAATTTATTGAAGAAAAAAAGCCACATGTACAACTTGCTCTTTATCACACAGCGCCAAAAAATTGAATAGAAAAAAAACATGGCTATTCTGAGAAAAACTAGAAACAAACATGAAACAAAAATACCAACTACCCTACACCTCCCTGATTACCAATCGCAAGAGTGGTGCCCATTTAGAGCCTAGTGAGCTAAACAGTGGAGGGTTAATTGGTGTGGTATGAATGTGTGCTCTTTTCTTACCTTCTTAAAACCTCAGCAGGCACAAACACAATCTCATACAATACAAGTAAAGAACTACAACTAAAACACAAAACATGAAACACCAATGCAAAGATTCTAACAGAACATAATCAAAAGCCAAACAACTTTAAAATACAGCACTCAGTGGAACAAACAATCCTCTATTTGTCAGCCATTTTGGATTGTGCATTTAAAAGGAAGGTTGGCTCCTCCCCCAATTTCTCCAGCCAGGATTCTGACTGGTGGCTGGAATCCATCTAATTAGGGCAGGTGAGTAGGGTCACCTGTGGAAGGAGAGAGAGAAAGAGAGAGAGAGAGAAAGAGAGAGAGAGGAAAAGGGATAGAGACTGAGCAAGAAAGGGAGGCAGGCAGAAAAAGAGTTTGAGAGACAGAAAGACAGACAGACAAAAACATTAAAACAGATTAAGAAAGAAAATGATACAAACTGGGACAGAAAGAAACAGAGAGAGGGAGAAAGGCAGAGACAGACATAAAGGTCTAAGAAAGAGAGAGAAAGAGAGAAACAAAACAAAAAAAAGTGCTTGCACATATAATAGATGGTTTGTCTGGTCTACAAAAATTCCAGCTAACAGTTTTTTGGTTAGTAGAACGTTTTCTGATTACTGTTAACGTTCTTAAAACAATCAGTGGGTCAATTTTCTGGAATCAGGAACATTATTATGTAACCTTTTTAAATGTCTCTTCAACGTCACTTCTGTCAGTGTTTTCATGTTTAGTTTTGGAAATGTTACTTCATTCAGTAAAAATATATTTTAATATACTTTACTACAATTTTTAGCCTGTTACAAATTTACTTTAATATTATAAATGAAGTAATTTAATTTACTTTCTAAAAAGTTACATGATACATTGCACTTTAAGCAAACTAGCGTAACAGTTGTTTTTTTTTTAACACACTGATAACAATGTACAAAAGTTTTTTTAAATACACTATATTGCACTTTTTAGAAAGTATGATCAAAGTTTACTTTTAAACATTTGATGAAAGCATAATATTAATGTGATTTAAATATATTTTAAGTAAGTACATAATCTGTTAGTATATTTACAGCATACTTAGACATTTCTCAATATGTTTTAAATACAATTAAGTAGATTTTTTTTTTTTTACCAGGGAAAGCTCACAATAAGCTGGTCATAAATTAATTTCTTTCATACTGAGGGAATGGAAGAATCACCTTTGGTACCTACCGTATTTGTACTACAATAGTGTGTAGTGTTTGGTGAAATCTGAATACTGCCTGTAGATGGCGCCAACTGCTTGTGTACAAAGACTATTTTGCATGGTACTATACACTGACCTGCCATAACATTAGCACCACCAGTCTGAAACTGACCAGGTCCCTTTTTAAAAAAACATAATTCCATTTTTCTCCAATTTACAAGGCCAATTACCCAACCCACTCATTAGGAGGGTTCTGATACATCAGCTCACAGACAGCTTGTGCTGATCAACATCACCTTAGGAGTGTTGAAGGAAAAGAGCGTCATCTACCCACCCAGAGAGAGCAAGACAAATTGTGCTCTCTCAGGGCTCTGGCAGCCGATGGCAAGCTACATGAACAGGATTCGAACAAGCCACCAAGACAATTTTAACAATTTTGCTTTGAGTTCTGTAAGCTGTGAGATTTGAGGCTTTCATATGCATCAGTGAGCCTTAGGTGTTCATGTCCCTGTCCCTGGTTCACCAAACCACTTTTTGTAGGTACCAGAAGACTCCCCACAAGACCTGAATGAATTTTAGGAGTGTTGGTGTTTTCTAATCCTATAGATGTCGCTGTTGCTCTGCTGAACAGATGGACACTTGCGCTATAAAGTACCAGTCAAAAGTTTGTACACACTTTCCTAGTCAATATTTTTTCGTATTTGTCATTTTTTCCTGCATTATAAATGAATACTGAAGTCATCCCGACTATGAAGGAACATATAATGAATCATGTAGTAACTTAAAAATGTGAAACAAACCAGAATACTATGTGAAGAAGCATTTAGGTGCTCTTATCTGGGGTTTTGTTTATCTTACGGTTTTTGAGGCTGGAAACTTAGAGGAACAGAGGAAACTCATGCTCTTCCTTTCCTGGGGCGGTCTTAATGAGAGCCAGCTTAATCATAATATTTTAGATGGTCTTTATGACTGCATTTTTTTTTTTTCAGATTGACTGACTGACTGACTGAGTCTGACCCAGTCTGAAGGGTGTTTGGACAAACTGTTAAAATGTCTGGAATCTCGGAAAGCTGTGGGAGAACAGATGTGTGCTACTCATCAAAGGTAAGTACTTTTTATCATGTTTTACTACAACAAAAAGTCCATTTTACACCCAAGTTCTCCTTTAAGGACAGTTGTATTGTAACAACTCATTCATTGTTTTTAGAAATTTATTTATATATTTTTAATTTGAATAGTTTATTTAACAGGGACAGTGTACATTAATTAACATTACTGTAAATGCACTAGAATTAGCCTAAAGGCTATTTTTCATCCGTTTTCCCTGGACAGATCTTGAAATTGTCTACCTTAAAAAACAACATGAAGATTACAATGAACAATGCAAATATAAAAGAGCAATAAAACATATATGACACAGTGTATACGTTTGCTAATATACAGCTGTAGCTGAAAAGACACTCTAACTAAAGGTACTTTTCTCAAGGGGAAAAAACCTGTATATATACACTACTTCTAAACAATAATTAAGACTATTAATTATTAACAGAACTATTAACAGAAATTAAGACTATTGTTACTAAATAATTCCATATGTTTTACTTCATAGTTTGGATGACTTTAGTATTAATCTACAATGCAGAACATTTTAAAATAATGAAGTTTTGACTGGTACTCTACAACTCTTCTTTTGAAACACCACAAAACACACACACACACACACACACATACACACACACAGACTCAGGAATCTCTCCTTCAGTAAGTGTACCTGAGCTGCTGGACGTGTGTGTATAGAGGCTGAGGGTTTAGCTCTGTATGTTCTCAGAGCTCTTAATGTTCTCAGAGCTCTCTCCCACTGGTTGTTGTGTATGTCTGACTGTGTCTGTCCTCAGGTACCTCCTGAGCTCTGCGCCTTTACTCAGCATGACTCAATCTGATCTCATCCTGAATGATAATGAATAAGATTGACTGTGTTTGATGTGAGATCCTCTTACTGTAGTCTGAGTGTGGAGATGTTCTTATCTGCATATGAAAGTGAACTCCCTCATGATGACAATCTGTTTTGCTCATGCTAATCACACGCACTTCACTTCTTGTTTCTTTGTCCCGAAAGCTTTTTGTTGCTGTTCAAATTCTGTCCAAATTCTGCCCAAAGCATCAATATTTTGTGTGACCGCCATTTTTATCTAGCACTGCCTTTACCCTCTTGGGCATGGAGTTCTGCAGTGGTGCACAGGTTGACCACTGGTTCGAATCCCGGTCATACAGCTTGCCATCGGCTGCCAGAGCCCTGAGAGAGCACAATTGGCCTTGCTCTGTCTGAGTGGGTAGACGGCTACTCAGCAAAAAGAGACGGTGGCTGACTTCACCTGTGTAGGAGGAGTCATGTGTTAGTCTTCACCGTCCTTGTGTTGATGCATCACTAGTGATAGGGGGAGTTCTAATGAGTGGGCTGGGTAGTTTCTCAGGGGGTCCTGGGGTAATTTTGTCTTTTGTGGGGGTTCTCTGTGATTTTATTCCAGTCCAGAACAACGATGTACGTGTTTTTCTCAGACTCTGAGAAAATTACAGGCTGAATTATCTACTGTTTTTTGCTGAACTCTGTGGTTCTCCGGTAATTTTAGTCCTGTCCGGATCCACATCTCTGAGTTTCATCAACTTGCATTTAATAAAACAGCTATTTGTCCATTCCCACGCACCGTAATTACACTTTGGGAGCGCGTTTCCACGGAGATCGGCGTAAACACAATAGCGAGTGGAAATGGAGGAGCTACTGAACTTTATGTCATGTGACCAAGAAAGCCAAAAAACTCACTGGTCCTCCTGTTTTTTTTCAGTTGCAGTCCGGATGCAAGAGTTTTATCACTGAGTCGAAGTTTCCACTTGTTCTTGGGCTTCCTATCGCCTTATGAGGGCATTTTTTCCCAGGCATGTCTCAATTCACTAGCCAGGGCAGTGATAGTGTATTGGACTACAACCCTGAAGACACTGGTTTGATTCCGTGTGAGGAGCTGAGTTTAATTTTTCTTTTTTTCTTTTTGGGTTAACCTGCTTTGAGATCAACTGTTCTGCAATTGAGTTCAACAACCCTCTGGGCTGGAGAGCTACTAGTCTGTAGCACAACATCCCATTACACTTAATTTTCAAAAACAATTTTTTGTGGCCCTCCACATAATGGCTCTGTAAATATCTGGCCCACGTCCAAATTTAATTGCCTCAACCTGGTGTAGTGGAAATAATAGTGACCGGTGACTTCTGGCTAGAGTTGTCCATATGAACAGCCATTGGTTCAATCTGGTGCATATGGCTGTTGATAATATTTGTTCTTTCCTGCTTGTAAGAAACTGAGCTGGAGTTTATCAGAATTAATAGTGTTTGTTTCTGTTTATATTTTCAATAAAGTATTTATATGGGGAATATATCAGTGGTTAAGTAGTGTAGGTGTGCTGGTGTATGTTCGCAGGAAGTGAACGTATGTGTGTGTAGGAAGTTCTAGAGAAAGCTATGATGTCTGAGGCCGTGGAGGGCTGATAAAAGAACAGTACCTCATAACAGCACCATCTGTTGTGCAGTTCTAAATGTGATTTTAACTGTGTTTACAAGAGTTTTCCCCAAGAGATTCTAACACACACACACTCACACACACTCTAGTGTATCTCCCTGTGTGTGTGTAAATGTGTGTGTGCGTGTCTTTATGTGACAATATTTTAATTTAGAGCTGCTTTAATTCCCAAAACCCACTGCAGTCTCACACAACACCTACTACTAATTCAGCTGCTGGAACCACAGCGTGTTCCTGAGTGTGTTTGATGAAGGCTATTTGGCCAGAACACCACGGTCGTGTAGCTGAACTGATGTTCGTATTGTTCTAATTTGCTGCTATTAGTCTTTTTATGAGGCTTCTGATGTTCTCCTTCTAAAATTACAACCCGACTCTTCATATCCCTCAACCTGGAAGACGTATCGTGTCCCATGACTTTTGCCATATCACATAAAACTTAAAAATACAGCGGTGGTCTGTGAGATATGCATGTGGAGGCTTCTGAATTGCATACAGATGTGAATTGAATTGAATTTTTGTCCAGAGAGTTGCTTGTTTGTTAACGTGGACAATTCCAGACAGACACCACCGGTTACAGTCATTACCACCCACTGCACTACTGTCTACTGTGGGTGGTAATGAATTAACAACCGTGCAACTTGGAAATGCACAGTTTTATTCATCTGGCACCCACACTATCAGGCCTCACTCAAACTCACTCAGCGTTTACGATGATTCCTAATAATTAATATCACCTTGCCATGAGCACACTGGCCAGTGTTTGACCTAACTCACAAGATAACACCTCACAACTAACGCTTCAATCACTATAAACATTGCTGTTTTATGATTTTTTTTAGACTTACCTTCCTTTGCTGGTCATAAAAAATAAAGTGTACCCCTTAAAATGAGTTAAATAATTTATATTACTATACAGTAGATTTTGTTAGCAATGTCATTGTCTTGTAATGCGGTGTTGCCATTTCACATTCACATTTATCGTCATGAAAGTGAAATAAATATCTTATAAACACTTTAATTTTTTAGAATTCAACCAATATTTTTTAGCTGCTGTGAGAATTTTTAAGTGTCTTAGTGTCCAGTAGTTCATTGTGATGAGTTTTCATGAGTTTGTCGGTCACTTCCTGTGTTAGCTTTGACCAGCTGTGCTAAACTTGTCAAGAAAAAATTACTTTAAGAAATGAAGGTCCAGCAATCTGAAATATTTCAAGAACTTTGAAGTATCCTCAAGTAATATTGTAAATACCATTATTTAAACAAGAGTAAGGATACTAAAGACTTTTCCCAGGATATCCAACCAGGTTCATGAACAAGCCGGTAGCATCAGTTGCAAGAAGAATAAACCTTTATCCATTAGGATATTGTGACCAATTCTAGAAATGAAAGTGCAGCATAAGTTCTACTACAGACTCCAATGCTACGTCACTTAATTACCTATCCGATCAACTGCTCCCTTCTGCCTTTAAATAACCAACACTCATTCAGTACCTTGGCTGTCTTTCTGATGCTGAGGGCTCGTTCTCCCCACCTCTTTCCCCACCTCCTCCAGGTTGGTCCCGTTTGGCTGTCCAGACATATAAAGACCTGTGCTGACTGTTTCAGAATAAAAGACTCTTTCGATATAACCTCTTTATAATATACATGTATTTTTTCGCTTTGTTCATATTTTATTCAACGTTAGATATTTCTGCCAGAAGTTATGCTTCCAAAGTCATAATAGTAGAACCATAGTACAGGTGATGTCTGGCTTTATACTGCTCTTCAAAGGCATAGAAGTGGGATTAACATGGGGGGGTTTGGGGGGGGGGGGGTCACATTTGCTAATATGAATCAAAGCCCACCCTATAATAACTTAGAACAACATTTGCGGAATTACAGTTTATCACAAAAAAAGCCCAAAATATTTTTTTCTGTATTTTATTTATTATTAGTTAAATCCAACAAAAGGTGACTTTACAACCTAAACATGTTACACCACATTACATTTACTGTTAGAAAAAATAATGCATGCAATGTCTGAATTATATACATATGACAAAATTATGACAATGTATTGGCATGTCAATTCTGTTGAATACTTACCTTTTCTCCACTTTTTTTTTTTTTTTTAACTCAGTAGCACTGGGGCCTGTGTTTTTAATGTTGTCTACCTATAGCACTTCTTACAATGGTGTTCTTTTATTAAACTAATGTAACTTTACGTTTTATCGAGATTTTTGGCAGCAGTTAATATAAACTTTAGATAACCCAAACCCTCCTAGTCTGTTAGCAGAAAAAGACAATACCCAAAAGCCATTTTTACTGCAGTATATTGTAATTGTTGTGATTCATTGCTTTTATCACTGACCTCGCGTGTAACACCGGTGTGGTGCCGAATTCAGCACCCCCGCCAGGAAAAGCACCACCTCTCGGGAGCATGTGCACACCCATGTCTTCTTTGCTTTAAATTTACTTAGAACATGGAAATACTCAAGACACTAAGCTACGCTGACTTGTAAGAAGTAAGGGAAAAGAAACGTCACCTGCAGCCTCTCCCGAGAGGGGGTGCTTTTCCTGGCGGGGTGCTGAATTCAGCATCATAGTAGTGCCTAAATCTGCAGCCCTGCCATGAAAAGCACCTCCTCTCGGCAGAGATAACTGCTTTAGCTAAGTTTAATTAGAAACACGCTCCCGAGAGGGGGTGTTTTTTTATGGCAAGTTTATTTTAAAACAATTTCTGCTTTTTCTGCTGTATTAATGGGGGGGGGGGGGGGCAAATCTACCTATTTCTGATATTTCTGATCCTCCCGGGTTCCTACACCAGTGCTGTTGTTTTCCAGGAATTCACAGCTCTATTCTGAGTTTTTTTTTTTCAGTTCCTGCTGAGAAAGGTGTTCCTGCTCATGTTGTTCCAGTGAATTTCTCTTGTTTCTGCTGTTTTGTGTTTCTCAGTCCCGTCACGAGCTCAGGCTCATTGTACAAGTGCTAATTCAGCCCTGGCGCTCATTAGCTCTGCAAAATTGCCCTTTACGTCAGTCACGTCTTCATATTCTCTTTTCATATGTTCGCCGTGTTTGCTCAGTCCAAGGGCCATCGCCTCCTCTGAATACTCTCTAATTGTCATTTCTTTGAAGAATCTCGTCTTTAATCTAGAGCCATTGTCTGCTGCGCTGTTTGCCTGGTGGAGGACGGATGTTGAGGAATGGAGAATATCGCCCCTAAATCAACATCTTACAGATAAATGGAACATAAAATATTCAAGTAGCCTAGACATGAGCTGATATGATGAATGATTACTAATTGCCGGCACTTAACACGTGCACTGTGTGAACTTGATATGGTACGTCAAGTTTCAAGAGGGTAATCTACATTATTATTGAAGTTTATTTTTTCATGGGTGCGTTTAAGTACAAGAAAACAGTCATAATTCCTGTTTGAGTGAATGTCTCTTTATTCATCACACTGTAACATAATAAAGGAACTCATTAGAGAGCTTTGTTTCAGGTGACTCAACTCAGTTTGGATAAAACTTGCAAATTTTACTATTGTATCACAGTATATTTTGTTTTTGTTTAGTGCAGGCTAAAACTCCCACTATAGATTACATCATGTTCACAGACTGGAAGACATCTGATAATGAAGCTTTGAGATTTTCCTGGAATTTGAACTGATGACCTCCTCACATTTGATGATCAGCAGTTAGACCGTAGGGCCACCCTAGAACTGTTAAATTACACTCCATAAAGACAAATCTCTGAGTATATCTACTTCTACTTCTACTACCGTATTGGTCTATACATGATCTATCACACCTGCACACATCACGCCATCACACTCCAACAAGAACATAGCCGACAAATGTAATCTAGTATGAATATGATCAATGCAGAGATTCAAGAGGACTCTCCAACCAAACGTCCAACTAACTTTTAACTTTAATATATTTGCATTGTACTAAAATACATTAATTTCCAATGGGAATATACAGTTCTGGAAAAAAGTAAGAGATTGATGATCACAAGCCATCAAACCATTAGAACTGCTTGAACTTTCACACCAGGAGTAAAGCAGCAAAAAGTTATCCAAAAGCAGTGTGTAAGACTGGTGGAGGAAAACATGCCAAGATGCATGAAAATTGTGATTTAAAACCAGGGTTATTGCACCAAATATTGATTTTTGAACTCTTAGAACTTTATGAATATATACTTATTTTTTCTTTGCATTATTTGAGGTCTGAAAGCTCTGCATCTTTTTTTTATTATTTTAGCCATTTCTAATTTTATGCAAATAAATGCTCTAAATAACAATATTTTTATTTGGAATTTGGAAGAAATACTGTCCGTAGTTTATAGAATAAAACAACAATGTTCATTTTACTCAAACATGTATCTATAAATAGCAAAACCAGAGAAGTTTATTCATAAACTGAAGTGGTCTCTTAAATTTTTCCAGAGCTGTATATGCAGCTGGAACAGGGAGAACATTAACATTTTATCATAACATTTTAGTCAATATGGCTTTTAGTAAAATGTGTTTTGGCGGGTGTAGTGCACTATAGGACTCTGAGGTGTGGCCTAAGCTTTTGTACTTAATGGGCATTTTCCCCCATTTTACATTACTTTTACTTTTATACTTTAAGTAGTTTTTAATCCAGTACTTTTACACTTTTACTTAAAGAGTAAAAAGCTTGAGTTGATACTTCAACTTCTACAGGAGTATTTTAAACCCAAATATCTATACTTCTACCTGCAGAGTCAAGAATGTCAATACTTTTCACACATTTGTCAACCGGGCCTAGTGTCCTAGTATGAGTACGTCCTTAGTCTAAGTTTGACCAATGGGAATATTTAATTTCCCAAACCGTTAGTGTGTTCCTCCTCTGCATTCCTCTACACATGCATGCTGCAAAAACCTTTCTGATGCACTTAGAAGCTTTACAGAGCTTTACTAGTTAAGCAGATAAACTACAGTAGAAAACACAGTGTGAGTTATTCACGCTGTAGCCCTGTTTTTCTTAGAGGAGCTGCTGTCTAATGTTTCCACGCTGAGCAGTTCTCCCTGGTGATATTAGCATATTGAGGTTGCTGAAGTTGCAGGCTGAGTAAGGTGTGCTGATTATCAGATTTGAGGAAGTAGAGTGCGTGATGGAATAAAGCAGCGTATTTTAGATTAGGTTATTTTTATAATACCGCGTTTCACAGATCTCTCTGAAGCTGTTTAATGCATTCTGTTGCTGCGTGTTTGCCTGAATATGCAAGCAGTGTTTCTACTCTAAAGACAGATATTTCCCAAAGCTCTTAGGTAGGGGGTCCGACTCGCTCACTTACATGCAAATACAGTAATAAACCATCAGCCCTGTGGACCACACCACGCAGCTCTAAATCCCAGATTTGTTCTCAAATAAACTCAAATAAATTAAGCCAGTTATTATGTAAAACTGAATTATCCCAAACACCTTTGAGTTTGGTAATTATTTGTTGAAGCTTTATACTGTACTTACATTCAAATGGGTTCTTTATGCTGAATCAACTTATAAATACTTAATAACTTACAGGGGTTGGACAATAAAACTGAAACACCTGGTTTTAGACCATAATAATTAATTGTCTCGACGGACAGTTCTGGTGGAAACAGGAGAGTTGAGGTGCACATTGAATTCTGCCGTGATTTGATCAGCCGTGGTTTTATTATGTTTTTTGTATACAATCCGGCTTAGCACCCGAACATCTCTTTCAGACAGCTTCCTCTTACAGCGTCCACAGTTAATCCTGTTGGATGTGGTTGGTCCTTCTTGGTGGTATGCTGACATTACCCTGGATACCGTGGCTCTTGATACATCACAAAGACCTGCTTTCTTGGTCACAGATGCGCCAGCAAGACGTGCACCAACAATTTGTCCTCTATTGAACTCTGGTGTGTCACCCATAATGTTGTGTGCATTGCAATATTTTGAGCAGAGCTGTGCTCTTACCCTGCTAATTGAACCTTCACTCTCTGCTCTTACTGGTGCAATGTGCAATTAAATGACAGGAGTTTCAGTTTCATTGTCCAACTCCTGTATTTTCTGTTGGCTAGTTGTGTACTGGGTGTGTTCCCAAGTCACTGACTCACACTGTCAGTGTGTAGTCATTCCCCGAGGTTTCTTACCTTAAGTCCTATCCAGACGGGATTAGTTTCTCAGGGGGGCGTCTGTGAAAAATATTTATCGCTTCTACTCCTGCATCTGGACTGCAATTGAAAAAAACAGGAGGACCTGTGAGTTTTTGGCTTTCTCGGTCACGTGGCATCGCGTTCAGTAGCTCCTCTATTTCCACTAAATGTTGTGTTTACGTGGATCTCTGTGGAAACGCATGCCCTAAAGTGTAATTACGGTGCGTGGCAGTGGACAAATACCTATTTTATTAAAGGTGAGGTGACAAAACTCCGAGATGTGGATCCGGATGAGACTAAAATTACTGGAGGACCACGGAGCTCAGTTACTCTATCATTTTGCAACAGAATTATGGTGTCAGTATTTGGCATATAGCTAACATTATTCTGTTAAATATTAAAATAAAATACAAATCTAAAATGTTGTGGTTCATTTAATTACTCAATCAATATTTTATTCATATTATTTTGTGTTTTTTGTGTATTTTTTGATATCTATTTTATTCTATTCTATTTTTATTGTGTTCTTTTATTTTATCTTATCTTATCTATATTTATTTATTTTAACAACAGTTCTTGGGTGTAAACTGGACCGTGAGATCACAATTTCGTACCACCTGTACCACATGTGGTAGTCTCCTTGAATCCTTGAATAGAACTAAATTCACCTCAGACCCACACTGCCTGTCAGGTGTTTTTCCTTAATCTGTTTCTTGGGGTTAATTTACCAAATATGACCAAATACTTTGAATCCTAAAAAGAGGTTGCACAGTAAAAAAGCTTAAGCTCCTCGTTTAGGACACTATTAAATAAACTAATCATTTAGCCCTGATTATGAATGGTAGTCAATATCAATGATGTGAGTTCAAGGGGTGCATTGTCTGATGACATCATCTTTTGGAGTGGGTGGGTGAGGGCTGGGGGTGGGGGGATTTTGTCACAGAGGGGGAAAAAAAGAGACCAAAGAGATGAAAGAGTTGAAGCAAGGCTCATTCAGTCTGTTAACTGGTGCTGGCCTGCGGGCCTTTCAGAGCATTGTCCAGCTTTGTTTTGGGGTGGACAGTGTTTTTTTAATGACGGTCTTTATAGGGAGGCGGGGGTGGTGGGTTGGGTATTTTTGTTTTTTCTGTTCAGAAAGGAAAGAGAAAACGGAGTTTCCCACAGAACGCTCTGACCGCTCTGATGAGCTGATGCTTCATTGCTGCTGAAGGTGAGATGATGCAACAGTACAGAAACTTCTGCACGGGTTAGCATGAGCTCCTCACAGAGACAGGGATTGGCAGACTGACGTACACACACATATATATATTGTGTGTGTATATAAATGTATAAATATATACTGTACATATACTCACTCAATTTATTAAATTATTGTAAAAATAGATGCATCCATGTGTCATTTTGCAAGGCTTTTCGGAAGGAAGATAAAAGTTACCAGGAACAATAAAATTACATAAAATTTAGACAGATATGAGCAACTCTTGGTTGCTCTTCATGTTAATTAAGCTACACATTTACACAGTTAGTAGAATGTTACAGTTAAAGGATCATTAAGCATTATATTGTCTGTAGTAGTAACTATTAACATAATCAGGATTTAACCATTTAACCAGGATTTTTGCCCACAGCCATTCCCTCAGTCTAATTTCCTACACTCAAGGTTGCCAGGTAGAGACAACAGCATGCAAACAGTGTACTGCAGCCAGGGCAACAGGCGAGCTGGCTATTTTTCTAGTGAACAGGTAATCACTGAGCTTCAGTAAGGTTGCTGAACATAGATGGGTAATTTACCACCACTTCTGGTGACGTGAATTTCGAATATTAAAACATATATATAAACTGATTAGCTACAGAGTAAGATTAAGCATTACTTGATGTATGTCAATCTGTCAACCTGTGTGAGCCTCGAGTCTATGTTTAGAAATTGGACTGCTTTAGCTTCTTAGAACATTCAACCTGTCATGTTTTATGGATGTTGATTTTGTTATTTAGCATTTTTAATAGTTAATTAATATTGCTACAACATCACTTTTGTCAATGTTTTAATTTTTAGTTTTGGGAATGTTACTTTTTTATTTGTATATTTATATAGCTGGGAACATTTTGCGATAAACCTTTTAATAATGTGATGCAAGCCATTATGTTTCCAGAGTGTTCCTTAAACACATTATTACTGTATCGTTGCATGCTAATCTTCTTGGAACCTTTTCAGAATGTTGCAAAACTTTCTTATAACTTTCTCTGTTAGCTGGGGTAGAGGTTCCTAATGGTGTCCTGGATAATTAGTCCCATTTGGCTTAAATATTCTTATGCCGCTTCCAGCACATTTTGGGGTAGGGCTGAAAGAACAGAATCCCATATATTTTCAGACTTTTTTAGATTTTGACAGATACTATGACTGGTTGTGGCATAGTATCTGTCTCCATAAAAGCCAAACTCTTAACATGTCAGCAGCAGCAGGTGGACGAGCATTGTCCTGCTGGAATAGTGCATTAAAATGTTCAGAAGAGTTTAGAAAAGGTAGGGTCACTGGTCTGGTTGCAGGACTTCACTACCGTTGAGCTATCAAAGTGTCTGTAGTGAAGACCAAAGAAGATCCGAAATCAAAGCCTTCTAGACGT
Source organism: Astyanax mexicanus (assembly GCF_023375975.1). Classification (NCBI taxonomy): domain Eukaryota; kingdom Metazoa; phylum Chordata; class Actinopteri; order Characiformes; family Acestrorhamphidae; genus Astyanax; species Astyanax mexicanus. Next base: position 49,186,834 of record NC_064411.1, on the reverse strand, counting down.
CAACAGGCTGTAGATCTTGGTGCTGACCACAGTGCTCCACACATGGATATGTTGGTTGTCCTGTATCTCCACCAAGACAAGAGCAGGACTCGATACTGAAGATGACTTATTGCCATTTTGAATCCACTGCATTCCATTCTGGGTGCAACTACAGGTGTTGGACAGTGAAAATGAAACACCTGGTTTTAGAGCACAATAATTTATTGTCCTGACGGACAGTTTTGATGGAAACAGGAGACTTGAGGTGCACATTGAATTCTGCCGTGATTTGGGCAGCCAAGGTTTTATTTTTTTTGGATACAATCCGGGTTAGCACCTAAACAGAAACCCTTTCAGACAGCTTCCTCTTACAGCGTCCACAGTTAATCCTGTTGGATGTGGTTGGTCCTTCTTGGTGGTACTTGCTGTCCTGTCCAACAATTTGTCCTCTTTTGAAATCTGGTATGTCACCCATAATGTTGTGTGCATTGCAATATTTTGAGCAGAACTGTGCTCTTACCCTGCTAATTGAACCTTCACACTCTGCTCTTACTGGTGCAATAATGTGCAATTAATGAAGATTGGTCACCAGGCTGCTCCAATTTAGCCATGAAACCTCCCACACTAAAATGACAGGTGTTTCAGTTTCATTGTCCAACCCCTGTATTTTTTGGACTGTTTGGCACTTGTTTACTTAACTTTTTGTCTTTTTTTCTCTGCTAAAGTGTTTTATGAGAGCAAGGTCATGGATTATCATGAAAAACATCTACGCTGTAATGAGCTTCGACACTCCGGCCACCGGCTAAAGAAAACACAGTCCTGCTGAAAAAGAGACAAAAACAGAATATTAATATCTGTTCATATCGTAAAAACACACTCATCTCTCTCTCTCTCTCTGTCCCTTTTTCTCTGTCTATGTCTCTCTCTCTTTTTCTTTTTTTTACAGCAGCTGTGAAAAAAGAAACTGAGTAAGACATATGATATTTTCCAGCTTTAAAAATGAATGTGCTGTGGAAACCTGAGGAGGGAACTGACCCATTCATTTATTCTCTCTTTCCTACAGAGGCAAGCGTGGCTTATTAAACAGCTCTGCTGCTACATTCAGCCTTACCCAGTGTGTGGTGTAATGATACTCTCTTTTTTTACATGTTGTTAATAATGATCTTTAATAAACCTACAGTATTCAGAAACAGCGGTACAGTTACATTACATTGTGACTGAGGTTTGAATACATTTCACAATACAGTAAAACACATATGAACAAGTGTATAAATATTAGTTTATGATTTGCAGTAAAAACGTTTTTTTTTTCTCTCTAAAGTTTGGAAAAAGCCCCATCATTCCCCTTGAAATTAAGATTCTGGTTGGTTTTGCCTCTAAAGTTCATTGTAAGTTATACAACAGTTAGTTCCGACCTCACGATCTGATTGGTTGTGAAGGGTTCTAGCCGTGATGTTATTTATGATAACTTCACAGCCTTCTCACACTTAACCTGTATCACTCCACGGATATGTTGCCGAGTAATGGCATATTTATACACACAGGACAGTTTTGAATCATCACCTCCAGCGGCACCAGCAGCAGCATTAGCTTAGCACAGGCTAGCGCCAAACCACGGCACGCTCGCCCGCAGCACTGGCTCGTCTTTTATGTGAAAAAGGGAAAGAAAATCACCTTGGCCGCAGTCTGACAGCCAGAACAGTAACCAGCCGGGCTAGGCTAAGCTAAGCTTATGCTGAGCTAAAGCAAGCTACGCTAAGCTAACCACAGTCCAGCCAGCTAGGTACCCAACACCACCCAGCAAACAAGCAGAAATGCTCACATACGCCCAGCTTTCACCTGAAGACGACTCCACGGAGCAGGAGAGGAGAGTTTTTAGCCCTATCTCACGGTGCTAACGTTTACCATCTTTGCTTATTCACTTATTATTATTTTTTATTTCAAGCTAATGTTCGTTGTGTTAGTCTGTACTATACGCCGTTTTGTAGTTACAGTTCTGTTACAGTTGTTGTGGAACTACTTTTTGATGGAAGGCACATTCTGTATTAAAGCATATTCATTCTGAATTTCTAAAGGTTCTTAAGGTTCTTTGATTGGTTTTCTTTATTCATTTTGTAAAAAAAAAACTGTTGTATAAAAGCAATAGAACACTTAAGGTCGTGTGTTATCGCGAAACAGAGATTCTGAAGAAATGTTTGGTTCTTGCTTTTAGGAGAAAGCTTACTTGGCTAATACTTCGCTTAGACAAAGGCTTAAACAAACACAAAGAGTATATGCTGTATATACAGGTGAAGACAGGTGAATCAGATTAGTATTCAGGTGACTCTGAGCATGGGATTGTTCATAATTGGTTGATGACAGACACAAAACTGAGTCCTCCATAGCAGGAGGATTATGGGAGATGTAGTTTTTAGAGTCTGAGGAGAAAGCAGGGAGGTCTGAAAGCCTGGAACAACATCTATTGATGCTGAAAGCCAGCTGGGCATTTCCTTTAATAGCCTTAAAACTAGAAATATAAATATATAAAGAGTTCCAAACAATGATGCCCCAGTCTTCCATTAACAACCTCTCCTGTTGTTTTATCTGTTTAAAGCAGTTGCAGCCCGTTATGTAGTTTATTTATGAGGCTGCTGGTAGGCTGCTGGTTCCCCTCTGTGCAGCACTGTACTCAGAGTGTTCACTGCCTCCAGTCAGATTTGAAAATGTGCCTCTCAAACTAAACCTCAGCCCTCCAACCTAACAGGGCCAATCAGTTTCACACTACTGACACTGATACAGCTTTTGGAGGGGGGTGGGCAGGTGGTCCAAGGAGGATAAGGATTCTCTAATTTTATTATTTATAGGTGTATGTACGTAAAATGAACATTTCTCCAAATATCAAATTAATATGTAGTCATTTAGAGCATTGATGTGCAGAAAATGAGAAATGGTCAAAATAACAAACCAGATGCAGAGCTTTCAGACCTCAAATCGTGCAAATTAAGTTCATATTCATTTTTAAAACAATACTAATATTTTAACTTAGAAATACTTTCAGTTCAGAAATTAATATTTGATGTAAAACCCCTGATTTTTAATCACAGTTTTCATGCCTCTTGACCTGCTCTCCATCAGGTTTACACACTGCTTTTGGGTAACATTATGCCACTCTTCAAAAGTCAAGCAGTTCAGCTTGGTTTGATGGCTTGTGACCAATTTAATTTGGGTGCAATTGATTGATCACATGGACAATTCTAGCCCGATGCCACCAGCCACAATCATTACAATCCACTGCTCTGTCCACCCATGAATCAAGGAATGTGAAATACTTGCTCAATTTTGAAAACAGAACATCTCATCCATCTGGCACCGAATTTCAGGCTTCGATCCAACTATGGTAATTTATGTCACTTGCCATAAACTTGCTGCCCAGTCTTCAACCCCACTCACAAGATATCACCTCACAACGTATACTGATGTATCACTTCATGATCAGTTTACTGTATATACTACTATCCTAGCAACTTTGGTATGTAAATGTCTATCTCTAGCCTAATTGTGATAATGGTGTTTTGGTTGTTACCACTCCAGGCTGGAACAACATTACCTGCTCTATTGAACTTTGGTGGAACTATATGCAATTTTTCTCCAGAACTATGAAAGAATTTCAGAAAGTATCACTTTATTTTGCCAAGAATGTTACACATACAAGGAATTTGGCTTGGTGGGAGCAACACATGTATGACATGTAACAGTTAACTAAGGTATTATAAACAATAAATAGAATTAAAAATATAATTAAAAGTACAAAAGGAATGAAGTGTACTGAAGAGCATTAGGAGCTAAGAGATAAATAATATCTATACTGTACACATATGAATATGAATATAATTGTGTCCAAATATGCTATGGTGGGTTTATAACAAATTATGTTTATAGAAAGTTGCAGATGATGTTAACACTACAGAATAATATCTATACAGCTGTGCAAATAAGCCTAGCCTAGTGCAAGGGAGCAAAAAGTAAAATGCAGTCAGTACAGTTCTACGAGGTTTGGAGACTCAGAGGCGTGCACTGTGGTTGAGAAGTGCTACAGCTCTGGGGAAGAAGCTGTTAGTGTGTCAGATTGTGCTGGTTCTGATGGTCCAAAGCCTTCTGCCAAAGGGCAAAGGGTGTGGAAGGGGTGATGTCCAGAATTTGTGTCTGAGAACTCCTGTAATATTACTCTTCCACCCCTGTGCACATGCGTCTACATGATGACCACAATTCTGTGACTTCTTAGCTTGTCAACAAATGCATGTGAAAAGAGTGTCCTTTACAGATTTGCTTAAAGCACGAATTACTAACACTTCCTGACTGTAGGGGGAGCCCAGGAGCAAGAAATACCAATTTTTGCATAACTCTGCTTCAACCCCTGACTACAATCTTCCAGTATTTGTTTGATACTTTTAGATTAAGGGGACAAACTGTGAGCATTTTTGACCAAAATACGCATTTGTGTTTACTATAGCTTCAGTCTGAGTTGTGCACTGCTAGCGTGAACAGAAGGAGAGTGATTGTGTGTAATCGTGTAATCCTGGCTGAAGCGCTCCCTGATGATGATGAGTATTACAGCCATGATGAAGATAGGTCATGCGTCAGACGAGCCCAGCTGGCCACAAACACACACATTCTCACACATGACGGCTCAACTCAAGCATACCCTGGTGAAATCTGCCCATGACCTGAATACTAAACACCCCGATACCTCATTGAGCATGGGTGGGGTATATATTTGTATTTTTTTGCAGTGTGTGTGTGTGTATGTGTGTGTGTGTCCAAAGGCGTAGGAGTGAGTTTGACATTGGGGGGACACATTTGCTAATATGAATCAAAGCCCACCCTATAGTGACTTAGAACAACATTTGCAGAATTACAATTAATCAACACAAACAAACAAAAAATACACTTTTTATCTACTTATATTTATTATTTGTTTAATGTAACCAAATGTGACTTTACAACCTATTATTATTATTATTTATTGGCATGTCATTTCTGTTGTACATTTACATTTTCTCCCCACTTAAAAAAAAAATAATAATAATAATTTTTAAAGAATGTAATTTTACGTCTCATAGAGATTTTTGGCAGCAGTTAATATAAATTCTAAATAACCAAAACCATTCATTGCTCTCATCACTGACCTTGCATGTAAAGCCGGTGTTGTGTCGAATTCAGCACCCCCACCAGGAAAAGCACCACCTCTCAGGAGCATGTGTGTGTGGAGAAGGGTGCCCATTTCTAGCGCAGAAAAACGGGCCAAAGAGTCTAAAAGCGGAGAGGGTGCGCATTTCTAGCGCTGAAAAACGGGCCAAAGAGTCTAAAAGCGGAGAGGGTGCACATTTCAAGCGCAGTAAAACAGGCCAAAGAGTCTAAAAGCGGAGAAGGGTGCGCATTTCTAGCGCTGAAAAACGGGCCAAAGAGTCTAAAAGCGGAGAGGGTGCACATTTCTAGCGCAGAAAAACGGGGCAAAGAGTCTAAAAGTTGTCGTAATTAAGGGGTTTAATATTAAGAGACATCATGAAATTAAACATCAATTTGAAAAATCTTAGTTTACACAACACTTTCAAAGATAGATAAAGATAGTAAGTCAAGTAAAATCGTATGTAAATGAAATAATCAGGTAAAAATGTATTATTTAAAGTGGTATATTTCATTATTTGTTTTATTACAGAGTCTGTGGCCCGTGACTTCAAATATATTTCTCCTTTTGGCCCCCAACAAAAAAAGTTTGGACACCCCTGCTTTAAATTTACTTAGAAAATGGAAATACTCAAGATACTGTTCTAAGCTACGCTGACTTGTAAGAAATAAAGAAAAAGAAATGTCACCTGCCGCCTCTTCTAAGAGGAGGTGCTTTTCCTGGCGGGGGTGCTGAATTCAGCATCATAGTAGTGTCTAAATCTGCACCCCCGCCATGAAAAGCACCCTCTCTCAGCAGCGCGTACACACAGTCTTGTAGAAAAAAAAGCGGAGATAATTGCTTTAGCTAACTTTAGGGCTTTTTATGGTGCGGGGTGCAGATTTTGGCGTGTTTTCAAAATAAAAGTTTATTTTAAAACAATTTCTGCCTTTTTTGCTGTATTTATTTTTTGGGGGGACAAATCCACCTATTTCTGAAATTGGTTCCTATGCCAATGGGTGGGGGGTGGGACAGTGGGCCACTGTCAATAAAGCATGCTCTTTGAACACACACACACACACACACACACACACACACACACACACACAGTCAGACAGATGTGCACCCATAGTGATACAGAGTTACTGCAGAAAAGAGCTCAAACAATACAGAACAATACAGATGCCCAGGATCACATTGTACCAGCACACACACACACCACACACACACATATGCAGGCATGCTGTGAGACATAATGACTAATTTTGCAGTTTTTATGATCAGTTTTGTGTTTTTTGTTTAATAAAAGAACAGCAGAACAGAAGGTGGGAGAATAGACAGACCCAGCAGGACTCGTATTCAATTAACGACAGTAAACTAATCAAAACCACTCTGATTACAAACAACAGCCACACACACACTTCCACACAAACTCTTAAACCACACACACACACACACACACACACAAACTCTTAAACCACACACACACACACACACACAAACTCTTAAACCACACACACACACACACACACACACACACACAAACTCTTAAACCACACACACACACTTCCACACAAACTCTTAAACCACACACACACACACACAAACTCACACACACACACACACACACAAACTCTTAAACCACACACACACACTTCCACACAAACTCTTAAACCACGCACACACACACACACACAAACTCTTAAACCACACACACACACACACACACACACACAAACTCTTAAACCACACACACACACTTCCACACAAACACTTCCACACACACACACACTTCCACGCAAATGTTTAAACCACACACACACTTCCACACAAATGTTTAAACCACACACACACACATTTCCACACAAATGTTTAAACCACACACACACACTTCCACGCAAATGTTTAAACCACACACACACTTCCACACAAATGTTTAAACCACACACACACACTTCCACACAAATGTTTAAATCACACACACACATTTCCACACAAATGTTTAAACCACACACACACACACTTCCACACAAACCCTTAAACCACACACACTTCCACACAAACACTTAAACCACACACACTTCCACACAAATGTTTAAACCACTCACACACACTTCCACAAAAACTCTTCCACACACACACACACACTTCCACGCAAATGTTTAAACCACACACACACTTCCACACAAATGTTTAAACCACACACACACACACTTCCACACAAATGTTTAAATCACACACACACATTTCCACGCAAATGTTTAAACCACACACACACTTCCACACAAATGTTTAAACCACACACACACACACTTCCACACAAATGTTTAAATCACACACACACATTTCCACGCAAATGTTTAAACCACACACACACTTCCACACAAATGTTTAAACCACACACACACATTTCCACACAAATGTTTAAACCACACACACACACTTCCACACAAATGTTTAAATCACACACACACATATTTCCACACAAACTCTTAAACCACACACACTTCCACACAAACTCTTAAACCACACACACTTCCACACAAACTCTTAAACCACACACACACACACTTCCACACAAATGTTTAAACCACACAAACTCTTCAACCATACACTTTTACACACAAACGTACACCCTGTGTGAGGTTTGAGAATGTGTGTGAGATTTGAGACTTTGTGAAAGAGTTTGGGGGTTTGAAAGTTTGTGTGTTAAAAGTATGAGGCTTGGTGCTGTGTGTGGAAGTGTGTGAGGTGTGTAAGATTTAAAACGTACATTTAAAACCACCCACACTTCCACACAAACTTTTAAACCACACACACTTCCACACAGTTTCAAACCACACACACTTCCACACAAACTTTCAAACCTCACACACTTCCACACATATATTCAAACCTCACACATTTCCACACAGTTTCAAACCTCACACACTTCCACATATATATTCAAACCTCACACACTTCCACACAAACTTTCAAACCTCACACACTTCCACATATATATTCAAACCTCACACATTTCTACACAAACTTTCAAACCTCACACACTTCCACACATATATTCAAACCTCACACATTTCTACACAGTTTCAAACCTCACACACTTCCACATATATATTCAAACCACACACACTTCCACACAAACTTTCAAACCTCACACACTTCCACATATATATTCAAACCTCACACACTTCCACACATATATTCAGACCTCACACACCTCCACACATATATTCAAACCTCACACACTTCCACACATATATTCAAACCTCACACATTTCCACACAGTTTCAAACCTCACACACTTCCACATATATATTCAAACCTCACACACTTCCACACAAACTTTCAAACCTCACACACTTCAACACATATATTCAGACCTCACACACTTCCACACAAACTTTCAAACCTCACACACTTCCACACATATATTCAGACCTCACACACTTCCACACATATATTCAAACCTCACACACTTCCACACAGTTTCAAACCTCAAACACTTTCAGGCATGCTCAAACCTTACACAGATCAACATACAATTACACCTAACACAGTTCCACACACATCCAAACCTTACTCACTTCCACACAGTCTCAAAACCTCACTTCCACAGGTCTTAATCTGTTGTGATCTCTGTCTGTCTTCCGGTAAATCTTTTTCTCCAGCTTTCCCTCTCTATATTATTTGTCTTTTTTTTCTTTTCTCTCTTCCTTTTCCCTTTCTTTCCTCTCACTGTGAATGTCTTACACTTTCTCTTTCTTTTGGTTTCTCTTTTTTCTGGCCCCCTGCTCTCTTATTCTCTCTTTATATGAATCTCTACCTGAATCTCCCTCCCTCTCTTTCTCTTTTGCGTTTTTACTCTGATGTTTTCCTCACCCTTTGCAGTCTTGCAGATCTTTGTCTTTTCTTTACTCTCTTCCTCTCTCTCTCTCTCTCTCTCTAAGCTTTCTTTCTATGAATCATTCTCCCCCTTCTTCTGTTTCTCTCTTTCCATAGACCACTCTCTCTCTCTCTCTCTCTCTCTCCCTGTTGCTCTCTTTCTAGAAATCTCTCTCTTTTTGTTCTCTCTCTTTCCATAGACCGCTCTCTCTCTCTCTCTCTCTCTCTCTCTCTCTCTTGCTTTTATTCTTTTTTTCTGATGTATTCCGTCCCCCTTGCAGTCTTGTAGATCTATGTCTTTTCTTTTCTCCATTCCCCCTTCTTCTGTTTCTCTCTTTCCATAGACCACTATCTCTCTCTCTCTCTCTATTGCTCTCTTTCTAGGAATCTCTCTCTTTTTGTTCTCTTTCTTTCCATGAACCTCTCCCTCTCTCTCCCTCTTTCTGTTCCTCTCTTTCCATAAACCACTTTCTTTCTGTGTTGCTCTCTTTCTAGGAATCTCTCTTTCTCTCTCTCTCTCTCTCTCTCTCTCTCTCTTTCTCTCTCTCTTCTTCGAGTCATTACTCATGCAGGATCACACCTCATGCAGATGAAGCTGAAATTAAAATCTCATTAACATTTGGCATTTGTTTTAGCCTGAGCCAGCGCGGCGTTACTGGAGAGGCTCTTTCATCCCCTCCTAAACGCTCCTTTACTCGCTGCTAAACAAACAAAGCGCAGGGAAATGAATCTGAAACAATGTCACACAAATCAAACATTCATTGTTTTTTGTTGGTTTTATTATTTTTTTATCTGCTGGACGGAACGAAACAAAGGGCAGCTGCCCAAGCATGCCGTTTGGTTTAGCATGGACGGCTTCTTTCACTGCCTTTGTTTGTTTCTCTCCATATTTTAGGGGGAGGTTTCAGCACAGAAGCAGTATCAGCAAGAAGAACAGGCTCAGAACACACACACACACACACACACACACACACATGCACCTTTTCTTGCTGTACAGTTTGTTTATCTACCATATTCTGTGCTACTATTAACGTCAGCAGACTGGGAAGGCCATTCCAATAGCTCCTCAGGTGTTTCATGGTGGTTTTATGGACTTTTATTATGGATCATAATCCTGTTATAGAACCCATCCTTTTTTCAGCATCCACCTTTTAACCAAGGCTTTGGTATTTCGTAAAGTCCATTCCTCCATCTACCTGTTCAATAACACTGTCAGGTTGAGGTGCAGGGAAGACGTGGAGGCGGACGTAAATGCAGGTAAGAAATAAATATTTAATAAATAAATAACAAATGAACAAAGACACAAGGAACAAGTAAACATGTAACAAAGATAAACCAAAAACCAATAACCAAAATAAACAGTGAAACAAAATAACATAAACCTAAACAAACAAGAGATACTAGAAACTAAACTAACAGGGCTAGGGAATATATATATATACAAGGGAATGAACTAATAAACACAAAGCAGGGGTATATACAGGGAGCTAGGGAACACGGAAATAAACAAGAAACTAGAAAAACCAAACAAGAAATAAACAGAGGTAAACACGGAGCAAATAAACGACTAGAGCAAAGGGATACGTGGAACGACAAAACCACAGGGGAAGGTGCAAAGACCGAAGAAGACAAAGTGCCACAGGAAGACTATAAATAGGAACAGGACAATGAACACCTGGGGAAGGGCGGAGCTACAAATGAGACATGTGGTGGAAAACTACTGAGACAGGAGACACAGAGGAGCAGGGGTCATGTTGGAATAACACACAGGCACGAGAACAGACAGAAACAGAGCGAGGACGTGACGAACACATTCCCTAAGCATACAAAGATACATCCACCCTCATGCTTTACAGTTTGCAAGTTGTTCTTTTCTTCAAATGCAGCATACAATAGCAGTTCTAAACAATAGCGGTTTTAAATCTATCTATCTATCTATCTATCTATCTATCTATCTATCTATCTATCTATCTATCTATCTATCTATCTATCTATCTATCTATCTATCTATCTATCTATCTACAATTTATGATTAAATACCCATACACATAAATAAACATACAAAAGAGAAGAAAGGGTGGCTGCTGAGATGCCGTTCCTTGGTGAGGTCCTAAGCCCCCCCGTACTCAGTGCTGCCACACTATTTAAAAAAATTAGTAATATTTTTTAAATACAGCTCAGTTTTTAGCAGTCCTTTTTCACTGGATTTCCTGCAAAATTTTTCATAAAAATAATAAAAAACACACACACACACACGCTCCCATAAACACACAATTACCTAGATGTCCAGTTTGTTCTATGCAGTCCCTGCATTAGTGTGCAGATGCTCCAACAGAATGGAGGGTCGGTTGGCATGGGAACGTGTTGGTCCACTGATGGACCCCTGTCATCAACACAAAAGTGTCATCCAAGAGCACACACACACACACACACACACACAAATGTCCAGCACCCAACCCAGCACTAACCCCCGGTACAGCTGAAGCAGTGTTTACTGTGTGAAAGTGAGTGTTTTATATTTAGCTGAAAGTGGAGAAAACTGAAGAGCAGAACAGCATTTCACCCCCACATCAGCTTTCTGAGCAGACGGAAAAGCATAAAAGCGTGAGGTGCTATTGATTTGGCCGGATTACTCATAGCTCTGACCAGGCTTTCAGTCTGGAGAAGCTCTGTAGGCTCTGCGCTAACGTCTGCCTGCCCTCAGCTCCATACAGCCTCTTTTCATTACTTCTCATTTAAAAGCCATTATCTGGGATATGACTTTATTTCTCTCTCTGTAAAGCGCATACACACACACACACACACACACACACATAGAGACACCATCCCTCGCTCTCTCTTTCTTTTCTCTGTTTGTCTGTTTGTGCATTGCCTGTTTCCGTGTTTGTGTGTTTTGGGATGGAGGGAAATTTTGACATTTCAAAAAGGCATTAGGTCACATGATGTCACAGGACCCACCTGTATAACAAAACAGAGGGAGGAAGCAGAGAAGGACCAAGGAACTGCTTGATCTTTACAGCTGGCCCTCTGCCAGCTCCCATTGTTCCAGTTTCTTGTGGTTCTATTGTTCAGGTTCTGGTTAGCAGCCACCATTAATTTATCCCCATTTAGCACTGTGTCCTTATAGTATACACTACCATCCAATCATTGTCTGTGAAACACAGTTGCAACACCCTGCAATCCACAAATACAAATTCAAACTGCAGAGAAACATGTGAGGAAAACATCTGGAGAAATCTGTTGCACAAGGTAGATGATCAGTAGTGGAGTATTGGATGCTAGGGATCTTTGGGCCCTCAGTTTTCACTGCATATAAAAACAGGCCTCATTCTGTACTGGAAATTCTGTACTGCAAGGGTTTATTAAGACAAATCCACAAATGATAAAAAGTAAAGCTGTATCATGTAAAGAGGAAGCCATATATCAACATATGTCATTCATAAACGGCACGTTTAGAGAACGTTTTCTCTGTGACGAAACTCATTTAAATTCAGATTTTGATTCAAGTGAAGGAATTCAAGTATCTCAGGATCTTGTTCATGAGTGAGGTAAGGATGTTGCGTGAGGTTGACAGGCAGGTCGGCACAGCATCTGCCATGTTGGGGATGCTGAGTCAGTCCATTGTAGGGAGGACAGAGCTGAGCCGTAAGGCAAAGTTCTCTATTTTTTTTTTATAATATTATTTTTTTTATTTTTTTCAATTTTCTTCCCAATTAACCAACCCACTCATTAGGACTCCCTCTATCACTAATTATGCCCCAACACCAGGAGGTTGAAGACTAGCACATGCCTCCTCTGATACATGTGAAGTCAGACTCTTTTTGAACTGCTGTTGATGCAGCATTGCTGAGTAGCATCACAGCACACTCGGAGGAAAGCGCAGCGACTCATTTCTGATACAGTGCCATCTACCCACCCAGCAAGAGCAAGGCTAATTGTGCTCTCTCAAGCCTCCAGTAGCTGATGGCAAGCTACATGAACAGGATTCGAACCGGCGAGCTCCTGATCATAGTGCAATGCTTAGCCTCAGTCATTACAGCCATGAAGTTCTTACTTCAGTTAGTTCTTATTTACATTAAATGTAAAATGTCTTTTTTTGAGCATCTGATTTGTGCATTATGTTCTATAGTGAATAGATTGTGGTTCTGTAACTGGGATTGTAATATCTAATTTAACCACAAAATGACACAAGGTGAACCACATTCTATTCTATTTAGTACCAGACAGACAGAAAAAAAAAACATAAATAAACTAGGAATCTGCAACTTCAGTTTCAGCAGTTCTTTATGCATGCAGGTCTCACATTGTGTAGCCTTTGTGTAAACATACAGTGGATTGGATGCAGAATGCTGACAAGCCAGATATATAATATAATTTGTGCTGTGTGTGCTTTTTGGCTGTGGTCCTGTTTTTGATATATATATATATATACACACACTCACACACAATTTAACAAACTAATTCTGAATGATACTCAGGTTGGATGTTTGGGTGTTTCTATTGTTGTATCCTAGTTGGTTGCTAAGGCATTGCTAAGTGGTTCCCATGATATTCAAATCGGATGCTTGGCTGTTTCTATTGTATCCTAGTTGGTTGCCTTTATATTGTACTTGGATGTTTGGGTGTTTCTATTGTATTCTAGTTTGGTTCCAAAGGCATTGCTAAGTGGTTGCCATGATATTCAAGTTGGATGCTTTGCTGTTTCTATTGTATCCCAGTTGGTTGATAAGGCATTTCGAAGTGGTTGCCATGATATTCAAGTTGAATGTTTGGGTATTTCTATTGTATCCAGTGATGGGAATAACGGCGTTGAAATAAACGGCGTTACTAACGCTGTTACTTTTTTCAGTAAGGAGTAATCTAACTAATTACTCTGACTGTAACTATAACTCCGTTACCATTTCCGACACCCCGTTACTGCACGGTAAGTTAGCAGCTCAATGAACTTTTTTTGTTTAACTTCGAGCATAAAGACAACGGCACAAGTGTGTGTGTGTGTGTGAATCACAAGGGAGAGGAGGATGAGACCAGGGTTTCTCTAGGGGTCCGCAGGCTCATCCTCAGAGGAAGACAGTAGTCTGTAGTGAGCGCTTTAAATCAGGGATAGTAACGCAATAGTAACGCAATGGTTAATTTTACTGGTAACTAGTTACTTTTATAGTGGAGTAATTCAGTTATTTTTTTGGAGAAGTAACTAGTAACTATAACTAATTACTTTTTCAAAGTAACATGCCCAACACTGATTGTATCCTAGTTGGTTGCTAAGGCATTGCTAAGTGGTTGCCATGATATTCAAGTTGGATGCTTGGGTGTTTCTATTGTATCCTAGTTTGGTTCCAAAGGCATTGTCCTGAAGGAAATAAGGAATGGGTGCACAGCTAAAGTGGTGGTTGCTAAGGCATTGCTAAGTGGTTCCCATGATATTCAAGTTGGATGCTTGGGTGTTTCTATCCTAGTTTGGTTCCAAAGGCATTGTCCTGAAGGAAATGCAGAATGGATGCACAGCTAAAGTGGGGGTTGCTTAGGCATTGCAAAGTGGTTTCCATGATATTCAAGTTGGGTTTTGGGGTGTTTCTATTATATCCCAGTTTGTTGCTAAGGCATTGCTCAGTGGTTGCCTTGATATTGTACTTGGATGTTTGGGGGTTTCTATTGTATTGTAGTTGGTTGCTAAGGCATTGCTAAGTGCAGCCATGGTATTTTCTGTTGTATCTACAGTATTGCACGATGATTGATCTGGTATTTGATGGAGAAACCATGATGTTGCTCAGTTGCATTGATGTAATAGATGTGTTACGTGTTCAGTAACGTGTAAATTAAGCTAAAAATCAATTTTACGAGAGATTTGAGATTCATTAGTGGTTAATTTATGTCTTTGTCTCTTCGTTTATCTTTTGAAAGTACATGTGTTCACCGGTAATGGCAGCAAAATCGACCTTCTTACCTGCCTTATTACACCCAAACATCCACACAGAATTATTGATCAGGTCGTAAGAAACGGACTGCCTCCTCTCTCCATTTGCAGCAGCAGAACTGATGCTCCCTGCTGTATTCCGCTCCTGCACTGTGAAATATCTATCGCTAGAAGCAGCCGGCTCAGCTCGCTACAGAAGTCTCTGTGTGTGTAGGCTTTGTGTGTAGTGTTTATGTGTGTGTGAGAGTGTGTGTGTGGGTGTGTATATTGTGTGTGATGAAATTTTGTGGGATGAGCTACAGCACTATACTCGCGTATATCACTTTAATATGCTGCACTTGGCTGCGTCTCTGTTTGCGAGGCTTTTTTCAGTTTATGGCTGGCTGAATGTGCCACTGGGGTGCTGCAAAGATCAGGCGAGCTCCTCCGCAGCTTTAGGCGATCCAGAGCAGAGCAGAAAAGTTTACAGAGGCAACTTTCGGGCGTGTTACACAACGTCGCTGGAGGAGCGATTCAGAGGACTGTCTGACAGGAATGAAAACTGCCTCTGAGGATTTGCCAAACCCTCATGGCGGACAAGCTTCCTCCAAATCCGCAAATGAGTCCATCACCCTGGACTGCAGTCTATCGCTGTCAAACTCCAAGAAGAACATTCTGCTCTTCTCTTACTGTCTCTCCCTCTCTTTCTGTTTCTCTCTTTCTCACTGTTTCTCTCAGTTTCTCCAACTGTTTCTCTCTCTCTCTGTTTCACTCTTTCTCACAGTTTCGTTCACTCTTTCTCTAATTCTCTCTCTCTCTGTTTCTCTCTCTCTCTGTTTCTCTCATTGTTTCTCCAACTGTTTCTCTCTCTCTGTTTCACTCTTTCTCACAGTTTCTTGCACTCTTTCTCTAACTCTCTCTCTCTCTCTTCCTCTCTTTCTCTCTCTCTCTCACACTGTCTTTCTCTCTGTTTCTCCCTCTCTGTTTCTTTCTCTCACTGTTTCTCCCATTGTTTCTCTCACTGTTTCTCCCTCTCTCAGTTTCTCTCTGTGTTTCTCTCATTGTTTCTTTCCCATTGTTTCTCTCACTGTTTCTCCCTCTCTCAGTTTCTCTCTGTGTTTCTCTCATTGTTTCTCCCTCTCTCAGTTTCTCTCACTGTTTCTCAAATTGTTTCTGTCTTATTGTTTCTCTCACTGTTTCTCCCTCTCTCAGTTTCTCTCACTGTTTCTCTCACTGTTTCTCTCCCATTGTTTCTCTCACCGTTTCTCCCTCTCTCATTTCTCTCACTGTTTCTCTCACATTGTTTCTCTCACTGTTTATCTCCCATTGTTTCTCTCTCTATTTCTCTCACTGTTTCTCCCTCTCTCATTTTCTCTCACTTTTTCTCTCACTGTTTCTCTCACTGTTTCTCCCTCTCTCAGTTTCTCTCTGTGTTTCTCTCATTGTTTCTCCCTCTCTCAGTTTCTCTCACTGTTTCTCAAATTGTTTCTGTCTTATTGTTTCTCTCACTGTTTCTCCCTCTCTCAGTTTCTCTCACTGATTCTCAAACTGTTTCTCTCTTATTGTTTCTCTCACTGTTTCTCAAACTGTTTCTCTTATATTGTTTCTCTCACTGTTTCTCTCACTATTTCTCTTACTATTTTTGTTTTTCTCACTGTTTCTATTTCATTGTTTCTCTTACTGTTTCTTGAACTGTTTCTATCTCTCTCTTACTGTTGATCTCTCTGTTTCTCTGTCTCTCACTGTCTCATTGTTTCTCTCACTGTTGCTGGAGCCTATTCCAGTCGGCAAAAGAACAATATGGAAAGATAAAAAGACAGCAAAAACATATTTTTAAAAGGTTAACTAAATGTTAAATACGACCAAAAAGAAAGACATTTGTCACTCATAAACTGTAACCGAAAAATAAAGAATCATTAAATGGTATTTATCCTAAATAAAAATTAGATTTTAAAGACTGCTGGCTGCCTTAAGGCCTAAAACACAATTATGTCACTGCCGGCCAAGGCATAGCATGAACACCACACACACACACACACACACACACACACACACACACACCTCTAGTTGTATCCTAGGCCTTTAAAAAATGAAAAATGAAAAAAAAATGAAGCTAAATGCTAAAGCCACGGGCTATCCAACGTCAGCTCAATATGTTTTAATAACCAATTCATCTCCCATTAGCACTTTAAACTAATCGGGCAGTTAGATCAGCTTTTACCATCATTAAACACGGTAATTTATGACTGAGTTATACATTAGACACTTGTGGCTCCAGCAGATCATTGATCCTGCTCCACCAAACAGAATAATCACTAACTATGACACACGCATCTAACGGAGCGTCGCCGCTGACCCGCTCAGAGAGAGGGTTCAGATCAGCTGAGCTCCAGAGGAGTCATGATTCAGCCTGTTTCTTCACAGCAAGTGGTCCATGCTCTAATTAATCTATTAATGGATGTCATTAATCTCTCCCCTGGGCTTCCAGCAGCTGTTTATTTAGACGTGGGCTACAGTACCAGCAGATAGAACGTAGAGAACCTTCAGAAAAGAAGTAAGAAGGAGGGGTGGAGAAAGAGAGTGCAGACTTCTGCTGATAAAGTGCTATTTAAAACTGTATGATACGTTCAAATATGGACCTTACAAAGACTTCTGGTTGAAGTTTTCCAGGGAAAGGGGCTCTGAGTTGCTCGGCCTCATTGCTACACCATATCAACTAGCCAACAACCGCCTAGCAACACCATAGCTACCACTTAGCAATACCATACCAACTTCCTAGTAACACCATACTATAGCCAACATCTGGGAAACAATAGCAAGCTCCTTGCAACCACGTATCAACAGTAGCAACACCACAGCAACCAACCGGGGGTACCTTAACAGCCTTCTAGTAACACCATAGCAACCAGCAAACAACCACTTAGCAACACCATAGCTACCACTTTGCATGCTCCTATACCAAATGTGATGATGATTTCTGGTGAGGTCAATTCTAGACAGAAGACATCGGTTACGATCATTGCCACTCACTGGGCTGTCCACTGTGGGAGGTAATATGCCTTCTATGACATATTTCTTCAGCACATATGACACTAAAGGTTGAGAAATGGTAAATGTCATCGTATGACATTGCAATTCACGTTGCCTTGCCATGAGCATGTTGGCCAGTGTTGAACCTCAGTCATAAAGTAAGATAACACCTCACAACTTATATGTACATGTGTGGGTGTTCCTAAGTCATGCGCTGAGGTAAGGCCACTTCATGATCAACTTACAAGCTACAGTTGCAAGAAAAAAGTATGTGAACCCTTTGGGATTACTTGGATTTCTCCAT
This sequence comes from Astyanax mexicanus, assembly GCF_023375975.1. Lineage (NCBI taxonomy): Eukaryota > Metazoa > Chordata > Actinopteri > Characiformes > Acestrorhamphidae > Astyanax > Astyanax mexicanus. The sequence goes on along the minus strand of NC_064411.1, from coordinate 49,168,600 downwards.
AAATTGGTCATTAAATGTGTTCTGATCTTCATCCAAGTCACAACAATAGACAAACACAGTCTGCTTAAACTAATACCACACAGAAAATATATATCTTTGCATGGTTTTATTGAACACAACATGTTAACATTCACAGGGTGGGGGGTGGGGGGGGGGAGTATGGGAACCCCTTGGCTAATGACTTTTCTAAGAGATATTTGGAGCCAGGAGTCAGCCAACCTGGAGTCCAATCAATGTGATGAGATTGGATGTGTTGGTTAAAGCTGCCCTGCCCTATAAAAACACACACACCAGTTTTGAGTTTGCTGTTCTTAAGAAGCATTGCGCGATGTGAATCATGCCTCACACAAAAGAGCTCTCAGAAGACCTACGAGAGGGAAGCTGGAAAATGTTACAAAAGTATCTCTAAAAGTCTCGATGTTCATGTGTCCACAGTAAGACAGACGCTCTACAAATGGAGAACGTTCAGCACTGTTACTATGCTCCCTAGGCGTGGTTATCCTGTAAAGATGACTGTAAGAGCACAGCGCAGAATGATCAATGAGGTGAGGAAGAATCCTAGAGTGTCAGCTGAAGACTTACAGAAATCTCTGGCACATGCTAACATTTTTGTTGACAAATCTACAATAAGGAAAACATTAAACAAGAATAGAGTTCATGGGAAGACACATGCAAACATACAATTTTTTGTGTGCATTTAGTTTAAGCAGACTGTGTTTGTCTATAGTTGTGACTTAGATGAAGATCAGAAGACATTTAATGACCAATTTATGCAGAAATCCAAGTTTAATACTGGAATGAAAACTTGTAGAACGACAAATCAGAAAAATCGACGAACATAGAGGACCACCACGCCCCAATCTCAGCTAATGTCTGCCGGTTTGAATGGGCCGTGTCTGCAGGCAGGATGAGCTCAGTGTGGAATTATTATACTCAGAGTTGCAGACGATGCTGGAGATTGCACTAAGTGGTGATCATGGTGGGAGGAAGCCATGGGGCTTCATTGTGTTTTACTCTGAATGGGTTTTATAGCACATGTAATGCTGTCTCTACGACTGTGTGTGTGTAATTTACAGAGAACTGAATAAATAATTGCACCATTGCAGACTTGACAACGCCAGATCTAATAAATGGGATGATTAAATTCATAGCTCTGGTGTTTTCACATCTCCTGCTCTGATTTCAGCTTTCTGTTCCATTAATCATCACTGTCATGTCAAAACATTAAAATTCCACTTTTTTTTTATTATTAATAATGACAAAAAGTGGACCCAGGAGCTGATGTTCTGTCAGTGTTTAATGATAAATTAACTTGCTAGTACCGGGTTGGACCCATTTTTTTCTTCAGAACTGCCTTAAACCTTCATGGCATAGATTCAACAAGGTTCTGGAAACATTCCTCAGAGAGTCTGGTCCATATTAACATGAGAGCTGTTACGAAGGAGGAAGGGATGGACGTAAGTGCAGAATATAATTATTTATTAAATAAACAAACTAAAACAAACTAACAAGATAAACCAAAGTACACTGAATACAAAACTACAGAAGAATTCAACTAGAAAACAGGAACCTAACGAACAGCATGAGACAAGAACCAAACCTCACAAGACTACAAACCGCAAACAAACCAACAAAAGACTAGACAAGGAAGACTTGAAACAAAGGGGCTTATATACACAAGGAGGGAACAGGAAACTGGAAACACCTGAGGATCAATCAAGAGGGGGTGGGGTTACAAATAACTGATGACGGGGTGGGGCTTAGGGCGGAGACAGGACCAAAACACAACAGTAGCACATGGCTGGGAAATACAAGACAGGTAAACAGAGGGCAGGAGCACACGGGACCAAATGAGGGAGAAACACAAGACAGACCTGGGCTAAGGTGTGACAAGAGCATCACGCAGTTGCTGCAGATTTATCATCTGCACATCCATGATGCAAATCGCCCGTTCAACCACATCCCAAAGCTGCTCTATTGGATCTATGAGATCTGGTGACTGTGGAGCCATTCCAGTACAGTGAACTCTCTCATTGTCGTGTTCAAGAAACCAGTCTGAGATGATTCTCTTACGCTTTATGACATGGAGCATTATCCTGCTGGAAGTAGCATCAGAAGATACAGGTACACTGTGGTCATAAAGGGATGGACATGGGCAGCAACAATACTCAGGTAGGCTGTGGTGTTTGAGACTCGATGCTCAATTGGTACTAATGGGCCCAAAGTGTGCTAGGAAAATATCCCCCACACCATTTCAGCACCACCACCAGCCTGTACCGCTGATAAAAGGCAGGATGGATCCATGCTTTCATGCTTTCTAGCCTGAGAAACACAACAGCAAATCTGAAGAAACGCTTGGAGTCACAGCGGCACAGTCAAACTTACAGAGCCCAAAGTCCCACCAAGCTTCCAATAAAGTGAGTAGTAGGCGTGTTGGAAATACAGCTGCACCTCGCCTTGCTGGTCACCGATAGCTACCCATGTGTGGTTAGTTAATCAACTATTCTTTTGTTTTTGACACATTAGAAACATGTTCTGGTGGTGTACCACCTTGCAGTGCTTTGCAGACCCCCAGTGGCACATGTACCACAGTTCAATAACCACTGTTCTTTTCCTCTTTTCAGTGATGTAGATTTTTTTTAGTAAGAGAGCAGTCACATGGATGTGGGTTAAGTATTTCTGTTAGTTCATTTTAAATGAGTCGTTGGTGTCATGAAGGTCTAATCATGTATTATTAATTGCCCGCTCCCAGCATTAACAGTAATTATTAATTTGCATGGTCTTGCATTCCCTGGTTGGTTCGGGGAAAATGCTGAATGTTAGTTTAAATGCAGTTGAGTTGTAAAAGACTAAGTAAAACTATTTCCTCTGACAGTATGACTATAGAGAACATGTGCACTGAAGTACAATTCCCTTCTGGTCTACAGATATAAAGTAAAAAGCTCTTCAAAGAGCACTTCAAAGAGCACTTACTCTCTTAACACCTCTAACACACTAACTACTTCTAACCTCATTTCCTTCTTCCCCTCCTCTATCCTATTATTCCCCTTTGTCCTCCTTTTATCCCTATCCAAAGATGTTTTTCCTTTAAACTTATTTTACATTGTACTTGACTATTGTAAGTCGCTTTGGACAAAAGCGTCTGCCAAATGTAATGTAAAAAAAACTACTAATAACTTCTGCCCTGTTGTAAAAATCCAAAGGCAAAGTCAAAATCACCCACTTCTCCCAGACCAAGTGTCTCAGATTGCCATTACTGAGTTTGCAGCACCGTCTATTTTTTTACAGTGAATTTTTCCACTCTTCCTTCAGGTTAAATGTATTGTTTCCAAAGTAAAAGTAATGTTAATGTCTTTTTTCATGAAACAGTTTATATTTTGATCAAATTACAGTATTGGAGTTTAGCACTGTTTGCTCTGTTGCTGCTCTGTTTACAGTGTTGTTCATCTTTTAATCTTTCATCAGTGGTCACAAGACCCTGTCCACAGGAAGCTGGCACAGGAAATTATTTCCTGGATTATGTTATTTGTCCAGCAGTGACACTGGGGTGTTTAAAAACTCCAGCAGCACTGCTGTGTCTGATTCTCTTGTACCACAGTGTACGTTGACTTGCAATGAAATATTGTACATCAATAAATTGGTTATTTAAGTGGTAATTACTCAAACATACAGCTCTAAAAACAATTAAGAGACCATTTCGGTTTCTGAATCAGATTCTCTGATTTTGCTATTTATAGGTTTATGTTTGAGTAAAATGAACATTGTTGTTTTATTCTATAAACTACAGACAACATTTCTCCCAAATTCTAAATAAAAATATTGTCATTTAGAGCATTTATTTGCAGAAAATGAGAAATGACTGAAATAACAAAAAGATGCAGAGCTTTCAGACCTCAAATAATGCAAAGAAAACAAGTTCATATTCATAAAGTTTTAAGAGTTCAGAAATCAATATTTGGTGGAATAACCCTGTTTTTAATCACAGTTTTTTAATGCATCTTGGCATGTTCTCCTCCACCAGTCTTACACACTGCTTTTGGATAACTTTATTCCACTCAGGGTGCACAAGTTCAAGCCGTTCAGTTTGGTTTGATGGTTTGTGATCATCCATCATCCTCTTGATTATATTCCAGAGGTTTTGAATTTGGTCAAAACAACGAAACTCATAATTTTTAAGTGGTCTCTTTATTTTTTTCAGAGTTGTATCTGTTTACCTTCACTTTCCACACTGTTTAACTTGCTTTTCTTTGCCATTTTTTTAGAACTTTATTTTCTTGTATTGTTTTTAGTTCTTAGTTTCCATTACTTTGTATTGTTTTAAATGTCTTGTAACTTTCTTTTAACATTGTTCTGTATTATGTCTTAAATGTACAGTAGCCTATTTCTTATATTCAAGGCCTCGCCTTGCCTTCTCTTTGTGCTGGCCACATTCTGTATGTTTGTCTGGATGGCTCACCCAGGGCACATGTTAACTCCAGGTGGGAACAGGGCTTATAAGGTAAAGCTTCACGTCTTTAAGGTATAGGTGGTCCCCCACCAGGTGCTTGGAGTGTAAGTTCCGATGCTAATTATTGGAAGCAGATGGTGGAACATGCTGTAGTAACACACAATTTAGTGTTTATATTCCAGCACACCTGGCTCGTCTCACTTCCTAAGCGCGGGCTGAGTGAAATCAGGTGTGTTAAAGGAAGGAAACGGCCTGCCTGGGCTGTCATCTCCCAGCACAATAAAACCTGACCCCCCTCTCGGACGCTCGTACCCCCTGTTCAGAAGGCCTGTGGCCGCCGCCGGACCACCTGGAGTTCAGCGCTCGCTGTGTGGCATCAGCAGTAAGACCTAACACAGGCTCCTCCGAGATTCTCTTACATCCAGCCTGAGTTACTCTTCGTTTACTTTAAATAACCCTGCTGCTCCCGCTCAGAGTGAGGTGGCAGCTCACATGGGTCTTCAGTAATGCGTCTCCCATCATAGGCTTCATTTCCACTAAATTCGGAGGCCATTACCCCCATTACGTTTTTCACGGGTGATGTATTTCTGTTCCGGCCGCCGAGGCCTAGTTCTGAAGACAGGATTGAAATATGTATCATGGCGTGCCAAATCTTTCTGATAGCCTACATAACAGCATATGAAGAGGAGGACATATCTATCTATATATATATATATATATATATATATATTTATATTTATACACATGGCTGAATATAGTGTACATGCATGTATGTACAGTATAAATATACACTAATATAACAAGGCTAGAAACAGTAAATCTAGACTATTTCTCTGCTATTAATCCGACAGTGATACAATCAATCTGTCCTTTCATCCACCATATTTTAATCATACGAACATATAAATCGTCGCTGTCCAATGAAAAACACTTATCTCCAAAACAGCAACTTTACAGGAGAGAGAAAAAACCTTGTGAACTTTCAATGGAAGTCAATGTAAAAAGAGTTTATTTCAGGTCATTTTGTTTCTATTGGTCTATTCATCAAGAAATTTGTAATTAGGGATTTAAATTAAATAATAAACTTAAAATCGACAAAAATGTAGATAAGTGTTTTTCATCAGATAGCGATGAAATATATAAATACATAGATAAACACAGGGGTTGGACAATGTAACTGAAACACCTGTCATTTTAGTGTGGGAGGTTTCATGGCTAAATTAAAGCAGCCTGGTGGCCAATCTTTATTAACTGCACATTATTGCACCAGTAAGAGCAGAGTGTGAAGGTTCAATTAGTAGGGTAAGAGCACAGTGTTGCTCAAAATATTGCAATGCACACAATTATGGGTGACAAATTGTTGGTGCACGTCTTGCTGGCACATCTGTGACCAAGACAGTAAGTCTTTGTGATGTATCAAGAGCCACTCTATCCAGGGTAATGTCAGCATACCACCAAGAAGGACGAACCACATCCAACAGGATTAACTGTGGACGCTGTAAGAGGAAGCTGTCTGAAAGGGATGTTCGGGTGCTAACCCGGATTGTATCCAAAAAACATAAAACCACGGCTGATCAAATCACGCAGAATTCAATGTGCACCTCAACTCTCCTGTTTCCACCAGAACTGTCCGTCACCACAATACATTACTGTGGTCTAAAACCAGGTGTTTCAGTTTCATTGTCCGACCCCTGTACATACATAAATACATACATTAATTAAATTATCTATACGTTTATTTACCATTCTTCCATCATTCCTCCTTTCATCTTTCATTTATCTATTATTACAGTGGCTTGCAAACGTATTCATACCCCTAAAGCTTTTCCATATTTTGTCACTTTATAACCACAAACATAAATATATTTTTCATTGGAATTAATATAAAATATCAACACAAAATGGTATACAATTGTGAAGTGAAAAGAAATTTATGCATGATTAAAAAAAAAAACATTTAATAAAAAAAACTGAAAACAGTGTGGTGTGAAAAGTATTCAGCGCCCTTTTTCTCTGAGTGCAGTCAATTGCATTCAGAAGTTGCCTGATGACTGCTAATGACTATATACATCGCACCTGTGTGTAATCTAATCTCAGTACAAACACAGCTGCTCTGGTTGGTTAAGAGAATTTTGGGGATTAAACAGCATTATGAAGTTTAAAGAACACACTTGACAGGTCATGAATAAGGTTGTGGAGAAGTTTAAAGCAGGCTTAGGCTACAAAAAGCTATATTTCCCAAGCTTTAAACATCTCACAGAGCACCAAGACAAGGCCGTCCACCTAAACTTACAGGCCGAAAATGGAAAGCACTGATTAGAGATGCAGCCAAGAGGCCCATGGTGACTCTGGATGAAATGCAGAGATGCACAGCTCAGATGGGGGAATCTGTCCACAGGACAACTATTAGTCGTGCGCTGCACTCATGTGGTCTATGAAAGAGTGTCAAGAAGAAAAGCATTGTTCAAAGAAAACCATGAAAAGTCCTGTTTGCAGTTTGCCAGAAGCCATGTTGGGGACACAGCTAACATGTGGAACAAGACTATGTATAGTAGAGAATTAACACTGCACATTACCCTGAACAAACCATCCCCACTGTCAAACATGGTGGTGGCAGCATCATACTCTGGGGCTGCTTCCCTTCAGCAGGCACAAAGAAAGTTGGTCAAAGTTGATGGGAAGGTGGATGGAGCCAAATACAGGGAAATTTTGGAAGAAAACCTGTTGGAGTCTGTAAAAAACTAGAGACTGGTGTCGAGGTTCACCTTCCAGCAGGACAATGACCCTAAACATAAAGCCAGAGCTGCAATGGTATGGTTTAAAACAAAACATATTCATGTGTTTGAATGGCCCAGTCAAAGACCAGACTTAAACCCAACCCAGAACTTGTGGCAATATCTGAAACCTGCTGTTTTACAAACACTCTCCATCTAATTTGACTGAGCTTGAGCTGTTTTGCAAAGAAGAATGGGCAAAAATGTCAGTCACTAGATGTCCAAAGCTGGTGGAGACATACCCTAAAAAAGTTGCAGCTGTGATTGCAGCAAAAGTATTGAACCAGGGGGGCTGAATACTTTTGTACACTGCACTTTTCACTTCACAATTGTATAGCACTTTGTGTTGGTCTTTCATATTAATTCCAACGAAATATATGTATGTTTGTGGTTGCAACGTGGCAAAATATGGGAAAGGGGTATGAATACTTTTGCAAGCCACCGTACATGCATACATGTCTTTACATCAAATCTATTTATCCTTCCAAAATATATTCATTCATCCGCTTTCATCCATCCATACATGCAGGTCTTTTATCCACATATCTGTATATTTAGCTTTCTATCGATCCATCGGTTCATACCTCCATCTATCCATCCTGACATAATTTATCTATTCATCCAGCTTTTATCCATCCATACACATGTCTTTATATCATGTCTCCCTATATTTACTTTTACATAAAATTTCTTTCCTTCCATCCATTCATCACTTCATCACTTCATTCATGTGGAAACCCCCCCCCACCTATATCCTAGACCAAGCATCTCAGACTGCCTTCATTGAGTTTACAGCACAGCTGAAAGTACGTAAAGCAAAGCCAATTTTTCAACTGGATGCTTAGATTGTCCAGCAAGTGTAATTCATACAAGGTAAAGGTCTTTTTATTATGAAGTGATGTGCACTTTAATTAAATTACAGAACCAAAGCTGATAATGATAATTAAGTTAATGATACCATCCATATATTTTTATTAAAAAGACAGGTGTACCACCAGGTGTGTCTAGCCCCTCATGCATCCTTAAATTAAGTCCCAGCACCCATAAAAACATTTTTAATCACTAATTAGATTAATTTAATTGATAGTTCAGAATTATATCAAAATATTTATCAGAATACATTAACATATTATTATTATTGGGTTTTCATATATATTTATATATGTCTATATGCGTCTCCATGGGTCAATTAATAACTGACACATAACAATAATGATCATAAGCACCTGTATTAAAGGAATTTGTGCCAGAATATCATGTAAATAAACTAAATTAAATAAATGTAATATATATTACATTATATTTCCTACATTTTATTCTGCTGGATCTCACCAGCCTGAGTCTTCAGCAGCTGGAGACAGTTAATTTATGAGGTTCCCAAAAATGAAAGTGGGCTCCCACGTCCTGCTGCTCGTGCTTGAAGCATTTGCGCATGATCAGGGGGCGCGAGGGGCCGCGGGTGACGTTCCCCCTGCGGGAGGGAGGGATGGAGGGATGGAGGGAGGGAGGAGGAGGAGGAGGAGTTGGAGATGGGGGGAGCAGGAGCTCGAGCCCTCCTCATGCCCGCCTGCTGCCTGCCTGCCTGCCAGCCCCCTCTTTGTTTCACACAGCTTCCTACCGGGAGAGCGCGCGCACCTCTGCATCTCTCCGGTAGGAACGAGCTCCGGTTGTGTCTGATTTCTGCGCGCTCGCCGCTCGCGGCAGGTTTGTCGGGTTTGATTCGGTTCACTTCTTTTGTCGTAGCGAGGCTGAGCATCCTTTGAGCACGAGCGCGTCTCGCCCTGCAAGTGCAACACTCCACGCGCTCCTTCTCCTCCAGCAGCAGCAGCGCGAGGTAAGAAGAAAACTTAGCTCCAATTTTTTCATTTTTTATTAAACGTTTTTGCGTTTTTTGCACGTTTAAGGAAACTTGGTAGCGTTTTTTTTGGGCTGTAGTTTGTGCGCCAGCTGCCGTTTGCATTGTCTGAACATTTCATGATTAGTGCACTAAGAGAATGCACAGCTTTTTAGGGGGGCAATTTTTGGTTCCCAGAACGTTCCGGGAACGTTCATTTTGGTTAGGGATGCACTGAATATTATTCAGACGAAAACAGAGGAGAATAAGTACTTTCAGTGTTCAACAGTATATGTAAAGAGACCAAACAAAGCAAGCTGAGCAATGACTAATTTTTTGATGATTTGTCTGCGAGGATTTTTAAATGTTCAACGTTTAATACATGTTTTTTATTGTATTTTAAATTTGCAATGGCCTTTTCTTTGAAAAGCAAGACAAAATACACACATAGTTTAACAGTGGCTAAATGTATGAAAGCACTAAAAAAAGGGCAACCGCTGTTTTATTTTGTTCCGCTTTTTAGTTTTGGCCTATAAATTTCATTTTGGCCGTCCTTTGGTTCCTCAGTAAAGTTTTCTTTGTGTAAATAGAACCTTCCTTGTTGGGTTGTGCATTATAGCTCTGAAAACATTCCTGAAACCTATTCGAAAACCCAGAAACGGTGTCTTATATTTAAGGAGTTTGAAACGCATCTTAGGATCTTAAACGTTCGGAGAACACTTTTAGCTGACGTTCTTTGTTAGTTCTTATAAAAATCAAAAGCGGCTTTTAGGATTTATAGTTTAACGATGTTAAGGATGAGTGATAGAACATTGTCATTACATTATGTCACGTTTCCCCCAAAATAAACACAAAATCTAAGATAACGTTCAGGGAATGCTCTGTATGAGCTTTGTATGTGAGGGTTCCAATTAATCGCGTTGGGAATCGCGTTTACAAGCATTTAAATATTAATCGGATTGTTTTTTGTTTTCTGTTAGTTTTTTTTGTATTCTCATGTATAAGTTTGTGTTTAAGGTTTTAAGTACGATGCTTTGTTGCAGGGACGATGTGGTAGTGATATGATTTCAAACGGAGCCGGTTGCAAGAACAAAAAATAAATAAATAAATAAAATCGCAGTGCTTGCTCGTGCACTGAGGGTCTTTTATTTGATAATGATGATATCAGATTGGATTTGCGTGAATTCGCCAAAGTCCAGTTGAGTTTGTGAAGCAAGCAGGCTGATGCACAACAGAAATGAATAAATAAGTTAAATAAAAATACCGGCGCGTGCTATCCCGGTGCTGGACTCGCGGGCGACTCGAGCGTTTGTCGCTTCATTTGAGCGTGTTTAGAAATCAAACGCGCAATTTTAAAATGATTGATTAGAGAGAAAAGTCGCGTGCTGCATTGCCACTAACCATCCATGCACATCACATCGCTCTAGCCAAATTGTTTGTATTGCATGAAACCGCACGCGTTCAGGGCTGCTTTGGTCGGGCATCACGCGCGGCTCGTGAATACCACTGGGATGCTGGTTGGGATGCGGCTGCTACATCCAATACTGATTTTGGGGAATGCTGCTGTGCATTGAGCCAAATGGAGCATAGCTTAAAAAACAGCACGCGTTGGGCTCAAGTCTGAACAGCATGGGGTTAATGCGGCTTGGCTCGAGCTTGGTTAAACAGCAGGATATCATATCAAAGTGTAAAGTGCATCAAGAGGAAAGTGACTCACTCAAAACCCCTTGCTTATCATAACTGATCACTGATCAGACAGTGGGAGGTCTAGAAGCTGTGAAATTATGAGAAAGCTCTTTGGAAAGAGGGAAAGATGGAACTGATGGCTGAGGAACATATCTTCTTCAGTCATGAAAGGCAGTAAAGTAGCTTTAGGCAGTGTGCCAGTATCTCAATGGCTGGTTGCCATTTGATTGTTTATTTATTAATTATTAATTATTTTATATATTATTTTATGATACTGAGTAGACAAGTAGATAAAACTTTTGACATACCATGAAAACCTTTGCGTGTTTTAAGAATATTTTAAATATGACAGTTCCCAGCTGCCACACAACCGACCTTCAACATTGAAATGTGGTTGAAATATGACTAAAGTAATGTCTGTTGTTGTTTTAACGCTAACATTGGATGGAGGAATGAAAAATGTGTTTTACTTCCATTTGCAGTAATTGCTTTTTAATTTAGCACAATTTTCATGTTCTATTAGTTTTACTGTTTTAGTGTTTTTGAGATCAGATGTTCAGTAATCAGATTGATAATGGTGGGTAACTTTCTTTATACTCAGATTTACTGCAGGTATGTAAGTTTATTGATAACAGGATTTTCTCATTTTAGTGAGCTATGGTTTATTAAATGTTGAACGTATGACGTTGAAACAAAGTTCACTTTTCAAAACCAACATTGATTCAATGTTGATTGAACCATAAAATCAATGTTTAGTCAACATTAAAATGCTAGCTGGGTTGGAACAGTTTTGAGAGAAAAAAAATTAAACATAATAAAACAACAATGTAAAACAACAAAATGATTTTTGCACAGCTCCCAGGAAATCAGATTTTGAAGAAAAATAATTTTCTTTCTAATGGTAGATCCTGTTCTTTCAGGCTTCAACTGTTTCAGGAGCTACCTACATTTGTTTTCCATTTCCCATTTTCTCCCAATTCCCACACATTCTTTCAATTGTCCCACTGTGATGACAGTTTAGGATTTTTTGGAGTCTTCTTTAAGCTTCTTGTGGTCTGTTTTTTGGTCTTGTAGTCTCTGGATTTTGCAAGATTCTCAGGAATAGAGTTTCACTCCAATAACATAATTTTACAAAGGAGAACATGCCTGAAGACCCTCCTCATATAATTTAGCATGCTATTTGTCCAAGTGTCTACCACACCCTCAACCACCCATCTCCTCTCTTTTTAACTCTGTTACCTCTCCTACCTGGCTCCACTTATCACAGAGGGGGTGTGGCCTCCTACCTCAATCAGAAGCACCAAAACTACAGCCCAAAAAGTTATCTGAGACCTCTCCCCCTTTTTTTAGTCTCCTCCCCGATAATTACAAGTTGATGGCATGTTCCACACGATCAAACTTTGACTTTGTTTGCAACTCAATAATAAATTATGGTGAAATTATGAAGACCTAAAGGTAGCTCCTGAAACAGTTGAAGCCTGAAGGAACATGATCTAGCATTAAAAATAAACCTTTTTCTAAAATAAATCTGATTTCAGGGAGTAAACCTTTTGCAAGAATCTTTAAATTGTTATACAAATTATGTTTTTTTTTTTTTTCCCATTTTCTCCCCAATTTACACGGCCAATTACCCAACCCACTCATTAGGACTCCCCCTATCACTAGTGATAACCCAACACACCAGGAGGGTGAAGTCAGCCACCGCTTCTTTTCAAGCTGCTGCTGATGCAGCACTGCCGAGTAGTATCACAGTGCGCTTGGAGGAAAGTGCAGCGACTCGGTTCCAATACATCAGCTCACAGACGTCCTGTGCTGCGGACATCACCTTAGGAGTGATGTAGGGAGAGAGCGCCATCTACCCACCCGGAGGGAGCAGGGCCAATTGTGCTCCCTCTGAGCCCCGGCAGCTTGATGGCAAAGCTGCATGAGCGGGGGTTCAAACCTCCCGCTCATAGTGGCAGCGCTTTAGACCGCTGGACCACTCGGCGCCACAAATTATGTTTTAAAGACATTTTTTAGTTTTGAGTCTTTCATTTCTCAAAACTCTTCCAATTGTCACACAAATGTTTTCATGGTATGTCAAACGTTTCGCATCTACTTATCTAGTATAGATTATTTGGTGCTTGGCTCCCTCTCTCCTCTTCCTCCCCGGCAGACAGAAGGAAGATATCTATGCTGGCGTATCTCAGTAAGTGCTCTCGACACGCAGATGTGGTCCGAGCAGACGCTAGGCTCGGATCTCTTCCCCAGTGGCAGCTGCTGTGAAGTTGAGAGAGATCAAAAACTCCCCAGCAGCTGCTGCATGCATTATTCATCCCAACACCACCTCGCCACCAGCTCGCCAGCCCCGGGCTGGAGCCTCGCCAAACCCACCACCCTGGTGAAACGGTGACCCCGCCCGGCATCACCACTGTATAAACAGGGGGACACGGCGGGGTCGGACCGGCCACTACCGATGTCCTTGAGGAGTTCTGGAGCTGATTGTTTATGGGTGAATGGCTGGTCACCACACACAGCCGTGTGCTGACTGCAGATTTCCAGTCTAATGGGTGATAACTGCAGAGCGCTGCTCTAATGACACTGAGCACATGTGAGCCAGCGTAGATCAGTCAATAGTGCTGGATTAAGATGCTGCAGATGGAGCCGGTTTCCCCTGAGAAAGAGGAAAACGTGTTCAAAGATTTTTTAGAAATGCAATAAAATGGACTTATTGTTGTTCAGATTAAATCAGATACAGTAATTGGCAGATTTCTATTAAATTATTTTATTTAGATTTCTTATTTTAATCACCATTGACAGATGCTGTTTTCAGGTAAACTGCACAGTACCAACAGTTTAGATTTTTAACTTAATAAAAAAGTAAATAACTAAATAACTGAGATGTTGTTGAACTCAAAAATCTAAAATGATGAAAGACTTATGCAATGTTAATGTAGTATTTGCGCCTAAAGTTAAAACTTTAAAAGTTAAGACAATTTATTTAGGTATAGCCAAGATTAAGTCACATCTACATAAATTAAGTAAAATATTCAGTTATATAAATATTCAGTAAATATTGTTGAAATATCTTTCTTAATATCTATAAGTATATCTTATCTATAAGTATAAAAAAATCAGTGAAATGAGTTTATTGTTGTACAAACATTTAAAAGTAAGGTGTTCTGTTAATTGGCATGGATACATTTAGAGATTTTTTCCACGACTAATATTTTCATGCCAATAATTATGCAAGACCTATTTTGTATTTTTGTATTTTGTATTGTTAATTAACATACTAATATATACTTGTATGTTTGAGGGAAGATAAAACCAATGTGGGGCGCTGGAATAAAGAATGAATGATAAATTGAATAGAGGAAACTTTTTAAATTCTTTTTTTTTTTTTTTTTTTTTTTTCATTATTATAAACATCTCAGCTTGGTTGCAAGAATTTCTGAATTAGAACTAAATTTGTTGAGTGTTTTCACACCTGTAGTTGGCACCAAAATGCACACCAATAAACCACTGGAGCACATTGTCTCCTCTGATTGGTCAGAGCTGTCTGGCTTGGGAGCAAGAAAGTAGATGTAGTGAGAAGATTCTACTGTTCCAGCATGTTTATCTGTACAGTGTGAAGCTGCTGTTGATAACGGTGATTACCACCCTTATTTACTAATTTACCCAATCAGAGATTGAAACGGGGGTTGTATCTAGTGGGCAGAATTGAGTACATAGGAACAGTCCTGGTTTAACAAGGCTGGTTTTACTGGTATCAGAAAACAAATCCCAAATAAGTGCTTTATAAGTGAATTTTTGATGGGGGATTTAAATTCCTGGGTCAGTTGCCCAGACAGGGATTAAGCCTCATCTGGGAATCTGGGACTATACAGTACTGTAAAGGGAGATTCTTGTAGTCTAGGACTATGCTTACTGTAATTCCTGTTCAGGAAACTAACCCTGGACCTTTGGATGGTTGTGCCAACTGGGGAAATTGTTGCGAGGCACTATTTGTTTAGCTTTATCGCAGTAATGAAGATGGGGATGAATTTGAATAGAGAACAATGAAAATATAAGGTAAAAAAATATGAAACCCACAAAGACTCCTCAGTTATATTAATATTTGATCAAATATATGGTAAAAAAAATAATGCGACAGATGCAAAGCTTTCAGACGTAAAATAAAGCAAACAAGTTTGTATTCATTTAGAAACCTCAGTACTAATGTTTTGACTTAACTCTGGAATGTAATCAAGTGAAAGATGGATGGTCACAATCAGTGTTGGGCACGTTACTTTGAAAAAGTAATTAGTTATAGTTACTAGTTACTTCTCCAAAAAAGTAACTGAGTTACTAACTGAGTTACTCCACTATAAAAGTAATTAGTTACCAGTAAAAGTAACTACTGCGTTACTTTGTTACTCGCCCCATAACCCCCCCCCCCCACCCCCCAACCCCGGTTTGTAACGCCGTTTATTTTAACAAACGTTATTCCCATCACTGGTCACAAACCATCAGACAAAGCAGAACTACTTGAATTTGTGTGCCAGGAGTGACATAAGGTCACACAAAAGCAGTGTGAAAGACTGGTGAAGGAGAGCATGCCAAGACGCATGAAAGCTGTGATTAAAAACCAGGGTTATTCAACCAAATATTGATTTTTGAACTCTTCCTGAGTTGAAACATTAGTATCGCTGTTTATAAATAAATATGAGCTTGTTATTTTTTGTCTTTGCGTGATTTGAGGTCTGAAAGGACTGCATATTTTTTCGTTGTTTTAACCATTTTCCTTTTTTTTTGTTTTTGCAAATAAATGCTCTAAATGACAACATTTTATTTGGAATTTATTTGGAGGAAATGTTGTCAGTAGTTTGGCGAATAAAACGACAATGATCACTTTACTCAAACATATACCTATAATAGTAAAATAAGAGAATTCCCCCCCCCCCCCGAACTGTATATTATATATGTTATATATAATATATATAAGGAACAATTGACAGCTAAATGTAATTAACGTCAAAATGATGAGGGTTATCATGTTATCCTTTTAAAAAATGCTATCACATCAATCACTCCGGCTCTTTTATTTGTATCAGCTGTTTTATTAATGGCGTCAGAGAGGTCAGGGTGATGGTGAGGGGTCAGAGGTGAAGGTCAGGTGTGCGGCTGCTGGCCGTTATCAATCTGCTCAGGCCAGATTGGAGGAAGCCCCTTTGTTCTTCTCCTGCAGCTGCCTGCTTTCTTTGTCTCCCTGCAAGGATAAAACAAGAATCTACCCACAATGCATCACCTCGCAGAGTCTGAGCCCCTCGACCACCAGAATATCCACTTAACGCCAATCAGCCTTTCACACTTACACACACACAAAGACCCCACAGGAGCACTCGGACCAATTATTGTCCATTTACAGGAACAAATACGGTGCGAGGCCTCGGTGTGTGGCCCCGGTCCAAACGTTCCTCACGAGTGCGCTCTCCATTGACGCTGAAGGACAATATAGCGCAGATGAAACGGCCGGCGGCTGCTGTGTGGCCTGCTTTTTGTCTGCATTGTCTTCCTCTGCGCCGTGATTGGCTGTATTTTTATGAAGTGCTGTGGTTAAATAAACACTCTGACACGCTGTTGTGTTTTGGCGAGCGTAACTGCATTAAACGGCTGGATGAATGCACTCTGCTGTATTGATTGGTCAATACTGCTGACCATCTCCAGGCTTGAGGTTTCTTCTGCTGCCTGGGGGGGAAAAGGAAATAGAAGGGGGAGGGGCATCAAAGAAGAACGAGTGAAAGGCAAAGCATGCTTTTTTGTGTGAAGATGTAAAGCTCTTTCTGTTGTTCTTTCACAGAGACACACACACACAAATACTGATCCACTGGTTTCTCTGATTTTGCTATTTATAGGTTTAGGTTTGAGTGAAATGAACATTGTTGTTTTATTCTATAAACTACAGACAACATTTCTCTCAAATTCCAAATACAAATATTGTCATTTAGAGCATTTATTTGTAGAAAATGAGAAATGGCTGAAATAACAAAAAAAGATGCAGAACTTTCAGAACTTTCAAAACAAGTTCATATTCATAAAGGTTTAAGAGTTCAGAAATCAATATTTGGTGAAATAAACCTGGTTTTTAATCACAGTTTTCATGCAGCTTGGCATGTTCTCCTCCACCAGTCTTACACACTGCTTTTGGATAACTTTATGCCTTCACTCCTGGTGCAAAAATTCAAGCTGTTCAGTTTGGTTTGATGGCTTGTGATCATCCATCTTCCTCTTGATTATATTCCAGAGGTTTTCAATTTGTTCAAATTTAGAAAAACTCATCATTAAGGATTCCCTGAAGCAGATAAAAACACAGAACTATTGACACAATGTCTAATGTCAGGCTGGAATGATGGAGCTCCATCTAGTTCTTTTGGTAGTTTTAAGTGGGGAGTTTGCGAAGGGATGAAATGGTGATTATCTCCAAATGCTCCAAAACCTTGTAGAAAGTCCTTCCTGAGACAGTTACTCCAACAAAAGCAGAATAAACTGTGTTTAATTAAGAAACAACAAATGAACAGGTGTCCATATAGAAAAAACTCTTTAAACTTTTATTGGAAGTCAATGTAAAAAGAACTTATTTCAGGTCATTTTGAAGTATTTCAGTGAGTACATTTTTCACAGTGTAAGAGAAATTTTGTGTATTTAAATTATGTAGTAAACTAAAAACCGACAAAAATGCAGATACTTGTTTTTTATTGGACACCGACAATATACTATACAATGACATGCCAAAGTCAGTAATGGGAGAGGAACTAGTCTCGTATCCCATAACTTTTGGCATCCGTAATCAGGTCTTGCTTTAGCTCTAAATACTCTAAATGATAAATCATGTCGTCTTGCCATGAGCACGTTGTCAGGTGTTCGGCTTCTCTCACAAGATATCACCTCACAACTTAAACAAGTTTATGCATTACGTCATATTTTTTATCTAAAAAGGTGTAAACATAAATACACACATTTTACACACACATAAACACATAAACAGCACGGGCATCAGCAGGACTGCAGTCAGGCAGACAGCTGAAGGTGCTTCAGTGGCACGCTTGCATATTTAATTGTGTCTGGATGTGAGTCTGGAGGTTCACAGGAGGGTCTCTGGCTGGGTTCCAGGCTCATGGCGGCGGCGGATCAGTTCAGCGTCTCTGTCCCTCGCTCACACTCACGCTGACGAACGAGTGAAGGAGAAACAGAGGAGATCATCTCCAGACTCCAGACTGACCTTATGAGTGACATTAAAGTTCACGATCCCCCAGAGTCTACAGACTGAGAGAGAGAGACGACCGCAGAAAATACAACAATAACCACCTGCAGATAAATCTTATCACTGCTGTACAGAAACCTGAAAAACATTATTCACTTTCAGCTCCTTGCTCACTAAATAACAGCAGCCTTATTTAATCACACAAATTATTCATCTTTATTTCATCATTTCACTGATTTACTATTTCATCACAGTTTAGCTCCAAAAAACTAAATTTAAATCTTTCTTAAATATTCCATTTACTATACGCAGGTTTAAAAGGTTCATATATTAAATAATACTGCTAATATTATTACTACTACTATTACTACTTATACTACTACTGCTACTAATACTGCTACTGCTACTACTACTTCTGCTATTACTCATGCTGCTACTACTACTACTACTACTACTACAAATAATAATAATAATACGTCTTCTGAGTCTGCTACTGATATTACTGATATTACTACTACTACTATTACTATTTCTGCTTCTGCCAATACTACTGATATTACTACTACTGCTGCTTATAGTATGCTAATAGTACTAAGTCTGTTACAATTGCTGATACTACTACTACTACTACGACTGCTTCTGCAAGTACTACTGTGTTTATTACTACTATTGATACTACTACTACTGCTGCTACTAATATTACTGCTACTACTACTACTAATACTGCTGCTACTAATATTACTGCTACTACTTATACTAATACTGCTGCTACTAATATTACTGCTACTACTACTACTACTGCTGCTACTAATATTACTGCTACTACTACTGCTACTTATACTGCTGCTACTAATATTACTGCTACTACTACTACTACTGCTGCTACTAATATTACTGCTACTACTACTACTAATACTGCTGCTACTAATATTACTGCTACTACTTATACTAATACTGCTGCTACTAATATTACTGTTACTACTACTGCTACTACTACTGCTGCTACTAATATTACTGCTACTACTACTACTAATACTGCTGCTACTAATATTACTGCTACTACTACTACTAATACTGCTGCTACTAATATTACTGCTACTACTACTACTAATACTGCTGCTACTAATATTACTGTTACTACTACTGCTACTACTACTGCTGCTACTAATATTACTGCTACTACTTATACTAATACTGCTGCTACTAATATTACTGCTACTACTACTACTAATACTGCTGCTACTAATATTACTGCTACTACTACTACTAATACTGCTGCTACTAATATTACTGCTACTACTAATACTAATACTGCTGCTACTAATATTACTGCTACTACTACTACTAATACTGCTGCTACTAATATTACTGCTACTACTACTACTACTAATACTGCTGCTACTAATATTACTGCTACTACTACTACTAATACTGCTGCTACTAATATTACTGCTACTACTACTACTACTAATACTGCTGCTACTAATATTACTGATACTACTACTACTAATACTGCTGCTACTAATATTACTGCTACTACTACTACTAATACTGCTGCTACTAATATTACTGCTACTACTACTACTAATACTGCTGCTACTAATATTACTGCTACTACTACTACTAATACTGCTGCTACTAATATTACTGCTACTACTACTACTAATACTGCTGCTACTAATATTACTGCTACTACTACTACTACTTATACTGCTGCTACTAATATTACTGCTACTACTACTACTAATACTGCTGCTACTAATATTACTGCTACTACTACTACTACTAATACTGCTGCTACTAATATTACTGATACTACTACTACTAATACTGCTGCTACTAATATTACTGCTACTACTACTGCTACTTATACTGCTGCTACTAATATTACTGCTACTACTACTACTACTTATACTGCTGCTACTAATATTACTGCTACTACTACTACTAATACTGCTGCTACTAATATTACTGCTACTACTACTACTACTAATACTGCTGCTACTAATATTACTGCTACTACTACTACTACTTATACTGCTGCTACTAATATTACTGCTACTACTACTACTAATACTGCTGCTACTAATATTACTGCTACTACTACTACTACTAATACTGCTGCTACTAATATTACTGATACTACTACTACTAATACTGCTGCTACTAATATTACTGCTACTACTACTGCTACTTATACTGCTGCTACTAATATTACTGCTACTACTACTACTACTAATACTGCTGCTACTAATATTACTGCTACTACTACTACTACTAATACTGCTGCTACTAATATTACTGCTACTACTACTACTACTAATACTGCTGCTACTAATATTACTGCTACTACTACTACTAATACTGCTGCTACTAATATTACTGCTACTACTACTACTAATACTGCTGCTACTAATATTACTGCTACTACTACTACTACTTATACTGCTGCTACTAATATTACTGATACTACTACTACTAATACTGCTGCTACTAATATTACTGCTACTACTACTACTAATACTGCTGCTACTAATATTACTGCTACTACTACTGCTACTACTACTGCTGCTACTAATATTACTGCTACTACTACTGCTACTAATACTGCTGCTACTAATATTACTGCTACTACTACTACTAATACTGCTGCTACTAATATTACTGCTACTACTACTACTAATACTGCTGCTACTAATATTACTGCTACTACTACTAATACTGCTGCTACTAATATTACTGCTACTACTACTACTAATACTGCTGCTACTAATATTACTGCTACTACTACTACTAATACTGCTGCTACTAATATTACTGCTACTACTACTACAACTACTAATACTGCTGCTACTAATATTACTGCTACTACTACTACTACTTATACTGCTGCTACTAATATTACTGTTACTACTACTACTAATACTGCTGCTACTAATATTACTGCTACTACTACTGCTACTAATACTGCTGCTACTAATATTACTGCTACTACTAATACTGCTGCTACTAATATTACTGCTACTACTACTAATACTGCTGCTACTAATATTACTGCTACTACTACTACTAATACTGCTGCTACTAATATTACTGCTACTACTACTACTAATACTGCTGCTACTAATATTACTGATACTACTACTACTAATACTGCTGCTACTAATATTACTGCTACTACTACTACTAATACTGCTGCTACTAATATTACTGCTACTACTACTACTAATACTGCTGCTACTAATATTACTGCTACTACTACTATTAATACTGCTGCTACTAATATTACTGCTACTACTACTACTACTTATACTGCTGCTACTAATATTACTGCTACTACTACTACTAATACTGCTGCTACTAATATTACTGCTACTACTGCTACTAATACTGCTGCTACTAATATTACTGCTACTACTACTACTAATACTGCTGCTACTAATATTACTGCTACTACTACTACTAATACTGCTGCTACTAATATTACTGCTACTACTACTACTTATACTGCTGCTACTAATATTACTGCTACTACTACTACTAATACTGCTGCTACTAATATTACTGCTACTGCTACTACTAATACTGCTGCTACTAATATTACTGCTACTACTACTGCTACTAATACTTCTATTACTTCTACTACTGTTACTACTATTGCTGATACTAATACTTCAACTACTACTACTTACACTGCTGCTCATTCTATTGCTGCTAATACTACTACTACTACTTATACTACTGCTCCTACTACTGCTGCTAATACTACTACTACTTATACTACTGCTCATACTACTGCTGCTAATAATACTACTACCACTTATACTACTGCTCCTACTACTACTGTTACTACTACTATGTCTATAACTTCTGCTTCTACTACTACTGCTGTTACTATTACTACTATTACTACTACTACTACTAAGTCTATTACTACTGCTAATACTACTTTTACTACTACTACTGCTCCTACTACTGCTGTTACTACTACTACTACTGTGTCTATTACTACTGCTAATACTACTTTTTCTACTACTACTGCTCCTACTACTGCTACTACTACTACTATGTCTATTGCTACTGCTAACACTTCTACTACTTATACTACTGCTCCTACTACTGCTATTACTACTTTTACTACTATGCTATGTCTATTACTACAGCCGATACGACTACTAGTATTTATTCTCCTCGAACTACTACTACTACCACCACTATTTCTACAACTAGTGCTACTGCTATGACTGCTACTATGTCTAGTTTATTACTGCTGATACTACTACTATTATTTCTTCTCCTTGTACTGTTACTATGTCTTCTACAACTGCTGCTACAACTACTAATACTACTGCTTGTACTATTACTACTAAGTCTACTACTTCTACTACTAATAATGCTGCTAATCTTACTGCTGCTGCTAGTTGCACCAACTAACACTAAAATTACTACTGCTACGGCTTCTATTTGTACTTCATATACTGCTACTATTATTGCTACTTCTATTGCTACATAAAGCTACATAGCGCTACTAATGCTTTATGCTCACCGTAGGCTTGTTTAATAGTCTATAAACATGTGTTGTCGCTGTTATGAGGGGATCTGATGTGTGGTCAGGAATCCAGTAGCCTCTCTGTTTCTTGGTGGGTGACCATTAGCTGACCTAACAGCCAGCAATTTGTCCAATCTTCTGACAGGATTCACGAGAAAACACAATTGTGGGTGGAGGGTAAATCAATTATGTCAATTATAAAACATTACATGGTTGGTTCAGAATGGTGTATTGGGAATTGTTCGAGGAGGATGACATATTTGGAATGGTTTTCTCGGAATTGCACATTCGGAATGGTTTGTTGAGGAAGGCTTACTGTGAATAGCCCATTTGGGGAGACTAAGACTTAATGGGAATGGATCGTTTGTAATAAGGTTTTTTTAGAATGGGTTATTTTGAAGGGCGTTACGGGAATTTCATTTCATTGTATTGTTCAACAGAGTGGGCAATATGGCAGCAGTATACATATACAGCTTTGGAAACATCTAATCTTACTTGCTGTGCTCTACAACTGGGGTGGGCAATATGACTATACTTCTTTATTTTGATACATTTTCTTAATGTGATTCACAATGCACTTTTCTGACTATAGTGTCAATATTGCCAATGGCCAACTTTTTTGTGTACAATCCTAGTTTTCATTCATTTCGCCACTTTAAAAAAAGTGTAAACTACAAAACTACATTTAAACAAATACATACTAAACAGTGCTATTCGGCAGTGCTATCCTAATCATAAATTTGCCTCAGCATTGCTATTTTAGTCAAAAATGTACCTCAGCAGTGCTACGTAAGTCACATGTGAGTGAATTGTGCATAGAGAAAGGCAGTCAGACTTTTGGTTAGCTAATGTTACTATTCTAGTTCTGGATAGACTCTGTAAAAATCCTTCAATCCTCCTTCAGAAGAAACACTGAAATAGGTATAAAATAAGAGGTATAGGTATAAAATATATATATATATATATATATATATATATATATATATATATATATATATACAGAAAAGACACAGCACCCTTACCGAGACCTCCCAGATCTTCCATAGATCAGTATTGCAAAGAAGTTCTTTGGTCTTTCTTTTGTATTTCTAAGTGTTAGAAATACAAACTGAAGCCTCCAGACTCCCAATTAGTTCTTAAAGCATTTGTTAAACACATTTTTTGATACTGTTTGAAAAGTTTAGCTGTCGTGTGTGACTGTGTGTGTGTGTGTGTGTGTGTGTGTGTGTATTTGTGAGAGTGTGTGTGTGCCTGTGCTCTGTAGTCTCTGTAGTGTGGAGTGTTCAGGACACTTTGGGAATAGCTGTGGATGGTTTGCAGATTAGACTGACCTGGGTATCTTTACACAAGTGAGACCTACCTCAGGGTGTGTATTTGTGTGTGTATGAGTGAGTGTGTGTGTTTCTGTCTGTGTGTGTGTGTGTGTATGTGTGTGGTGGTGGGGGGCAAACTTCCACAGAAAGACTCAGAAAGTGTCAAACAAATTGGCTGAGGGAATAGCGGTGTCCCTCAGGTAGATTTTTATATTCCACAGCGCTGTTTATTCCCGCTTTTAATGTTGTAGTTGCGAGGCATTGTTCGGCACTCTGGGAATAAGCGCAGCAATTTCACGGGAATGTCTAATTCATCAAAACCATCAGCTCACGTCTTCCGAACGTCTCTCTGTTGTACCCAAGCTAAAAGGCCTACATGACACCTGACAGTCATGCAGGTTGAAGCAGGCTGAGCGCAGCTGAGTGTGTACAGTGGAGCGGCGCTGTTTGGATTGACGGGACTGAAAGAAGCTGAAAAAAGCTGATAAAAAAAAGCTACTGAATATTTTTTGTCTTTATTTCACTTCATTACAATAGACATCTCTCTCTTCAGAAGCTGCCAGAAAAAGAGAGTTGTTTGGAGAAGTGCTGCTAATTATACATCCTTCCCCAAGACCAATTTGACACAAAGGCTGCGTCCAGAAACCCCAAAAGTGACTTCCAACAGGGGATACATAAGAGCATCCTACCCCGGAAAACTTTTAAGGATTTTTGAATGACATCACTGCATCCACGCCCACAGAGCACGCGAAAATGGAAAAGGCGACGCCCAAATATATGCCATAAGCGTATTAATTAACTAGGTTCCTTATCTAATTAACCCTTGTGTGGTGTTCGGGTCTGTGGGACCCGTTTTCATTTTTCATCAAATGATACAAAAAATTTTTTTCTAACTCAAACTCATTGGCATTGGCTCATTTTTTGTGAAAAACATATATCAAAACACATTTTCGATAAACACACCAACTGTACATTTTAATGTAAAATTGCTTAATTCTGCTGAATTAAATACATGTAACAAAGTAAACGAGTAAAAAAAATATGAACACCACACAAGGGTTAAACTGCCAGTTAAGCAGTTAATTTTTTTTGTTTCGATAAGCTGTGTGTTCAGTAAAACTATATTAATGATCCTGTATGTAACATGTTGTTGTACATTAAAAATAATTTAATATTTACATATGCAGCCTTCATCAATAGCTAATCAGGCTGTACTTTAAATTTAAATTTATATCACAATATATTCCTTAATTTCGATCGAAGGCCTCAGGAAAACTGCTAAGAATAAATGGAATGCAATGGAAATCTGTACCTACTACTGTCTGAATTTAATTTAAGTCTTTGAAGCCTCCTCTCACAAAAACCACACAACCTCACAATAATACTTTAGAAATAAAAAATGTCAAAATAAATCAATGCTCACTTTTATTTGCATATAGCAAAATAAAAACATGACATCCATGTCAAACATAAACCTATAACCTATATACATATTACTAATATAAATAACTTCAAATTACAACAAAGGCTTTATGGCTTTATGCATCTTGGAGCATGTTCTCCTCCACCAGTCTTACACACTGCTTTTGGATAACTTTGCACTGCTTTATGCTTTAAACTCTTGATGCAAACATTCAAGCAGGTTAGCTTGGTTTGATGGCTTGTGATCATCCGTCTTTCTCTTGATTATATTCCAGAGGTTTTCAATTTGGTAAAATCAAAGAAACTCATCTTTTTTTTTTTTTTTTTTTTTTTGAAACTTAAATGTTTATTTAGTGTTTTTCCACAATATTTAACAATATACATTTGAATGCAAACATGTTACATACTACTTATAGGGAAACTCATCATTTTTTTTAAGTGATCTCTTTTTTCAGAGCTGTATATTAGAATGTTAGGAAATGGAAGTCAATATTGGATGTTGAAAAACTGTAAATTTATATAAATTATAGATATCATTTTTAGAAAAAAAAGTATTAAAACAGCGAATTCCGTCTAAAATGCTTTATCTGAAGAATCCACTGGCTTGTTCACGCTTTTGTGTATTTTCTTCCAGTCAGCTGGGAACCGGTTGCTGTCCAGCAGTCAGCCATTCTGTTCCGTATCTCATATTTCAGCACCGGACAGCTCCCACACATCACGCCTCGTACAGTACAGATGCTCCATTCGCTGGAGGCTGATTGTATGTCACACGTGTTCCACTGTAGATGTATTACTTTATCTGGAGATAAAGCCGGTTTCATTTTACACTCTTCGCTCAGACTGAGTGCGTTCACTTATTTATCTCCATCCTGTCTTCTTTTCTAATACTCAGCCAATCAGGCGAGCATAATGTGCGACAATGCGTACACAAATGTGTTCATGGCACCTAATCAATCCTCACAGGCCACAGCGACTGCAGATTATAGCTCACTTTATTGTATTTAGAGCCGCTCTGCATGTGCACGTCTAGACGAAAAGACGCTGCCTGTTAGAGGAGAGATGACCTTGACCTTACTCTTATCTTATTTACCAAAAAATATATATATGGACAAAAGTATTGAGACACCTGTTTATTTATCGTTTCTTCTGAAATCAAGGGAATTAAATAAGAGTTTATCCTTCTTCTGTCCAGAAAAGACTTTCTTCACTGAAAAAATGTTAAAAAATTACTTTAAAAAAATTCCACAACTTTCTGCATTTGCTTTTTTTAAGTAAATTTAATTTCAGATAAATTTAAGTAACTTTAACTCAGTTTCAAGACTTAAATGCTACATAGAGTAAATAAGTGAACTGGACTTCAATCAATCCTTTCTTTTATTAACCTTACTTAATTACTTAATTACAATGACTTCATTTATACAATATTACTCAAATAATTTATGATACATAATATATTAAAATTCCTGAAACAAAGCATGTTGCTAATTCCTAAGTGTATATATATGTGGTATTTTAGGTTGTTGCCCTGGTATCATGGTGGTTGCAATGATGTTGTTAATTGGTTGCCATGGACCAGACACTGCAGCAGTGCTGCTGGAGTTTTTAAACACTGTGTTTAATCACTTACTGTCCTCCACTCCCTTATAACACACTCCTACCTACAGCTGAAACTCTAAGCACAGCTAGTGCTGCTGCCTACTGTGCCTAGCTCTGCTGCTAACCACGGCTAGTGCTGCTGCTAATCATGGCTAGTGCTGCTGCTAACCACGGCTAGTGCTGCTGCTAACCACTGCTAGTGCTGCTGCTAACCACGGCTAGTGACTAGTGCTGCTGCTAACCACTGCTAGTGCTGCTGCTAACCACTGCTAATGCTGCTGCTAACCATGGCTAGTGCTGCTGCTAATCATGGCTAGTGCTGCTGCTAACCACGGCTAGTGCTGCTGCTAACCACGGCTAGTGACTAGTGCTGCTGCTAACCACTGCTAGTGCTGCTGCTAACCATGGCTAGTGCTACTGCTAACCACGGCTAGTGCTGCTGCTAACCACGGCTAGTGACTAGTGCTGCTGCTAACCACTGCTAGTGCTGCAGCTAACCACGGCTAGTGCTGCTGCTAACCACGGCTAGTGACTAGTGCTGCTGCTAACCACTGCTAGTGCTGCTGCTAACCACAGCTAGTGCTGCTGCTAACCACTGCTAGTGCTGCTGCTAACCATGGCTAGTGCTGCTGCTAACCACTGCTAGTGCTGCTGCTAACCATGGCTAGTGCTGCTGCTAACCACTGCTAGTGCTGCTGCTAACCACGGCTAGTGCTGCAGCTAACCACGGCTAGTGCTGCTGCTAACCACGGCTAGTGACTAGTGCTGCTGCTAACCACTGCTAGTGCTGCTGCTAACCACAGCTAGTGCTGCTGCTAACCACTGCTAGTGCTGCTGCTAACCATGGCTAGTGCTGCTGCTAACCACTGCTAGTGCTGCTGCTAACCACGGCTAGTGCTGCTGCTAACCACGGCTAGTGCTGCTGCTAACCACGGCTAGTGACTAGTGCTGCTGCTAACCACTGCTAGTGCTGCTGCTAACCATGGCTAGTGCTGCTGCTAACCACTGCTAGTGCTGCTGCTAACCATGGCTAGTGCTGCTGCTAACCACTGCTAGTGCTGCTGCTAACCACGGCTAGTGCTGCTGCTAACCACGGCTAGTGCCTAGTCCTGCTGCTAACCACTGGTAGTGCTGCTGCTAACCACTGCTAGTGCTGCTGTTAACCACGGCTAGTGCTGCTGCTAACCACGGCTAGTGCCTAGTCCTGCTGCTAACCACTGGTAGTGCTGCTGCTAACCACTGCTAGTGCTGCTGTTAACCACGGCTAGTGCTGCTGCTAACCACGGCTAGTGCTTCTGGTAACCACCGCTAGTGCTGCTGCTAAATGTGCCTAGCTCTGCTGCTAACCACGACTAGCACTGCTGCTAGCCACACTATTGACAATATTAGAAATTTTTGCTTACTGTAAATAATAGGAAGCACTTTACTCAACAAACTAAACAGTTTCCAGGAGAGAAATCTGTTCGACTTTAAAAGAAAATGTTTTTTTTTTAAGAATTACAGTTTTGTTAGAAAATATTATTATAATATTCCAGTGCGCATTATGTATGAAAATAGACCAGAAAATAGACGTTCATTGATAAGTGTGCCTTATAATTCAGTACCCCCATGCGTAAAAAGCATATATTGAACATGTTTGACATATACAGTATATGCCCCTCAGTTCTCCGCTGTATAAAAGCAAAGTAAAGGCGTGTATATTTGTTTATGTAAATTCCAGCATCCATTGGCTCTGCTGGGAGCATGTCGTTTGTCTTAGTTTGTCTTATTTAGCCTCTCACCTTTACAAGAATTACCCAGCGTCCTCTCCTCCTCGCTCTGTCTCCCTCTCGCTCTGGATCTGTCTCATCTCAGCGGGGGGCTCAGAGGGTGCTCCGTCACCCATGATGCATTGCATTCCACAGGAGGGCTGCCCCTCTGTGCTCATCTCCAGAAGCCATGTTTAGACCAGCGGAGGAAGAAAATCACTCTGAACAGAGACTGAAATGAGTTCCTGTGTTTTATGACGGGACTCAGTCTTCCGTCCTGTAGAGCTGACCGTGATAGAGAGGCTGCTGTGCTGTGAAGCAGAGTTATATGTGTTTGTTTGCCTATGACAAATATTGTTGCTTATACAGTAGGTCCTTTTATATTTATAATACATATGGGATACATTTCTAGTAGGGGTGTCACGATTCTCTAAACCCTCAATTAGATTTTATTTCCAATTTTAGGGTCACGATTCGATTCTCGATTTTCTTTTTTTTTACTTTTACTTTTTATGATTTTCTTTATTTATTTTATTATTGTTGTATATGTTATATATATACAACAATAATAAAATATCAGAGTATATAAAAAACTGAGTATAATAAACTCTTGCTACCATAACTTTAGCCTGAAACTGTGATTTAGGCTTTACAAATATAGCACATAAACTTCTTACTGGAAACATGCTCTAATATTGTGCTTCTTTGGTATTTTTACCTTTAAATATAAGAGTAGCACGGTTTGACAGGGTAGCACAACTCGACAGAACACCTGATGACTGGCTCGCCATGTGGGCGTATCCGTGACGTTTTTTTTAATTCAAATCAAGCAACAGGTGCAGTCAATCATAAGTTTAAGATTGTTTATCAGCCTCACTGTGATCTATAGTTCTATAAATCATAATTTCGATCGTGACACCTCTAATTTCTAGTATAGAGAATGTTTACATAAATTTAAGACATATGAGATTTATAACAGTTGCATGAAAAGTATGTGAATCCTTTGGGATTACTTGAATTTCTAAATAAATTAATCATTAAATGTGTTCTGATCTTCATCTAAGTCACAACAATAGACAAACACAGTCTGCTTAAACTAATACCACACAAAAATATATATCTATGTTTGCATTGTTTTATTGAACACAACATGTTAAATTTCACAGTGAGGGTGGAAAAAATATGTAAACCTTTGCATTTAACAACTAGTTGACCCTCCTTTAGCAAAAACACCAACCAAACATTTCCTGTAGTTGCAGATCAGACCTGCAGAACAGTCAGGAGGAATTTTGGATCATTCCTCTTCACTAAACTGTTTCAGTTCAGCTATAATATTCTTGGGATATCTGGTGTAAATCACTCTCTTGAGGTCATGATGCCACAGCATCTTCAATTGGGTTGAGGTCAGGACTCTCCAGAAGGCATATTTTCTTCTGTTAAAGCCATTCAGTTGTTGATTGTTGAGTTTTACTGCAAAATGTCTTGGTAAACTTGGGAATTAATTTTTTCGTTGATGACAGCCCCAAACCATGATGCCCCCTCCACCATATTTCACAGTTGGGATGAGGTTCTGATCATGGTGTGCTGCGTCTTTTTTCCTCCACACATAGTGTTGCGTGTTCCTTCCAAACAACTAAATTTTGTTTCATCTGTCCACAGCATATTTAGTCAGTACTGCTGTGGAACATCCAGGTGCTCTTTTTCAAACTTCAAACATGCAGCTTCAAATGTTTTTTTTTTATATTGTAGATTTGTCAACAAAAATCTTAGCATGTGCCAGAGATTTCTGTAAGTCTTCAGCTGACATGCTAGGGTTCTTCCTCACCTCATTGATCATTCTTCACTGTGCTCTTACAGTCATCTTTACAGGACTTCACCACACCCAGGAAGAGTAGCAACAGTGCTGAACTTTCTCCATGTGTAGACTGTCTGTCTTATTTTGGACACATGAAAATCAGGGCTTTTAGAGATACTTTTGTAACCCTTTCCAGGTTCATGCAAGTTAACAATTCTTGAACGTAGGTCTTCTGGGAGCTCTTTTCTTTTGTGGGAGGCACAATTCCCATCAAGCAATGCTTCTCAAGAACAGCAAACTCAAAACTGGTGTGTGTGTTTTTTTATAGAACAGGGCAGCTTTAACCAACACATCCAATCTTATCACATCCTGGCTCCAATTAGCTCTTAGAAAAGTCATTAGCCTAGGGGTTCACATACTTTTTCCAGTACCCTGTACTGTAAATGTTCCCATACATATAATATGTGGTATTAGTTCAAGCAGACTGTGTTTGTCTATTTTTGTGACTTGGATAAAGATCAGAACACATTTAATGACCAATTTATGCAGAAATCCAAGTAATCCCAAAGGATCCACATATTTTTTCTTGCAGCTGTATATGCATCCTGTAAGCCTGTTTAATTTGAGGAAATTAATGTTTCCTGAAAACAAGTTAATTCAGCTTAGAACTTTAGGTTATTATGTCTAAATTGTAAGTTAATTTGATTAAACTCATGTTTATTGTTATATAAGTTGCTTTGCGCAATAATTCTGCTTTAAAACTTACATTCAGGTGAATAAAAACTAAAACAAAGATTTATTAGAATATTATGATAAAATCATTTTTAAGCAGTAATTTTAAGAGGTGCAAACAGAAAACAGAAAATTTAGAAAATGATGCTTGCTCGTACAGCCTACAACATAGTTAATTAGATAGTTAATCACAATATACAGTCTGATGAAGTTTATGATTCCTAATGTAGCTTGGGGGGGTCGACTACACACTGACGGTGAGTGTCAGAATCTAGGGGACACACACAGTATAAAAAAATGCATGCTGCCAGAATGTAATAATGTTTACCCATAGACTGTGTATAGCTGGACAGAGCATTGTCTCTCAAAAGTGAAGCCACCACAGGTTGGTCGCCCCCTGCTGTTCGGTTTCAGAAAGCTGTGTAACCCCACCCATTCCCATAGGTTTCAATGGCAAAACAGACAACTTTCAATCAGGTTTTTTTTCTAATATACTGTAATTCTACCTCCATTATTTAAATGCAACAGCTAGTGTAACCTCTGCTTATATTGTCAATTTTTTATATCCCCACAGAATTCGTTATTTAAAACGTTATTCAGCTCTATTCAAAAAAGGTGTGGTTATTGTAAAAGGGCTGGTTATGGGCGGGACCAATAACAGACCGTCAGCTCCGCTCAGCTCTGCAGCCTGTGACCTCGAGGCAGCCCTCAGGGGCGGGGTTATTTAAATGAGTAGGATGTCTCTCCACAGTCTATCTCCCTCCTCTGGTCTCTACTGCGCAGACTCGGGTATCAGGATCGCCTACATGACGGAAGATTTTGGCTTCATTTTCATTGAATGAATGGGTGATGAGGGGCTTTATTCCCCTCTTTTTATAGCACTTTCATAATTCAGCCTTCAAGGCTGATGGGAAAATTGCATTAGACTGAATGAGCAGAGAGAAAAAGGATGCATTTAAAAGAATTCCAAGTTCAAGTCTAGTATAGTTCAGCCAATCACAGAACAGTTTTATTAGAATAGCTATTATTTATTAATGCAGCATGCATTTATATTAAATGATCCAGTATTGTGCTTCAACAATAGACAATATGCATACATATATATATATATATATATATAGATATGCATATTGTATATTGTTGAAGCACAATACTGGATCATTTAATAAGATTTTATTTAGTCTCCATTAAAATTTTTAAAACTTAAATATGGATTCATAGAATAATATAATAGTAGAAATATAAATTATAAAGTCTCTGATTTTGCTATTTATAGTAATTCAAAAAAAAAATACAGTGATCTACTGTGAAACGGTCAGAATCTTGAAAAATACTATTATATGCATTTTCTGTCATAATAATTTCGCTCAGCATTACTATATATATATATATATATATATATATATATATATATATATATATATACTGTATGTATATATATATATATTCACATACAGTACAGTAAAAAAGAGAAAGCGCTAAAGCACTGGTAACTGTGGTGTATAAATATATATATATATATACATACCAGTGCTTTAATGCTCTTTTTTTATTGTATGTGGATGCAACCAGGATTGTTATTAATCTCAGTTCTATCACATCTGTGTTCTTAAAGCCTATTGTAGCTTGTTTTTTACAGCACAGTGCTACAGTATAACAGTGCCTCTAACAGCCGTGTGTTAATGTAGCTCCGCACAAGTGCTAACATATGCCTAATATCGCACCCCGGGGTGTGAAATAAATCCATATGCAGGAAGACAATGGGGGGTCTTCACTGCCCACTCGGCCCGAGTCTTCTCGGAGTGTTCGTCAGAAACCATGGCAACCAGACAGGAAGCCAACAATGCCCGACACTTCGTTCTCCAGCGCTGTGCACCTGATGACCCACTCGTTATCGTCTGGGTTAATTACTGTCGCTCGCTCTGCACTGGACCCGGAGAGGAAGTGCTGTAGAGCCGCTAATGCAGGGCAGTAACATTAGTCAGCTATTATAGAGCATGTTAACGCTTTATAATGTCCATTTATAGCACATTAAAGACACATAAACATAGTAACTATATTATTATTCCATTTATGTTCGTATTATTTATATTTTTTCTCCAGCAGATTTTCACTGTGAAACTCATTCTACAGTTTATTGATGCTGTTTCAACTCCAAATTGTAAATAGTTTTGGTTACAATTAGGCCTGTCACAATAAGAATTTTTGGTGGATGATATACTGTTCCAGAAATTATTGTGATACACAATATTTTTGTAATTTTAAGACTATTAAATGCCACTGACATAATGATATCAGAATAGCATAAAAAAGTAATTATACACTTTTTAAAGACAGCAAAAATTTAAATAATCATTTATTGTTAATTAGTTTGCAAATTATATACCTATCAAAAATTATTGAGGTCATGTCAATTTATCGTACGATAAATCAATATTGCAGTTATTGTGACAGGCCTAGTTTTAAGGTTTTGGTATACCTGGTGGTTGCTGTGGTGTTGCTTAGTTGTTGCTGGATGGTTGCTTTGGTGTTTCTAGGTCTTAGTGCTGATATGTGGTTCCCATAGTATCTATGCTGGTTGCTGTGGTGTTTCTAACCAGTTATTTTGGTATCACAGGTGCCTGGTATGGGTTGTTATGATTGCTAGGTGGTGCTTGCTGTTTCTCAGGTGGTTGCTATGGTGATTTTTACTGTGTA
Source organism: Astyanax mexicanus (assembly GCF_023375975.1). Classification (NCBI taxonomy): domain Eukaryota; kingdom Metazoa; phylum Chordata; class Actinopteri; order Characiformes; family Acestrorhamphidae; genus Astyanax; species Astyanax mexicanus. The sequence continues at coordinate 49,134,785 of NC_064411.1, read as the reverse complement.
ACACATTCCACAGTTTATTTACACAGTTTAAACTCCAGATTGTATATAGTTTTGGTTTTAATGTTTTGCTATCCCTGGTGGTTGCTGCGGTGTTGTTGCTAGATGGTTGCTTTTTGTGTTTCTATGTATTTTCTATAGTGCTTATATGTGGTTCCCATGCTGGTTGCTGTGGTGTTCCTAAACAGTTACTTTGGTATCCCAAGTGCCTGTTATGGTGTTGTTAAATGATTGCTAGGTTGTGCTTGCTGTTTCTCAGGTGGTTGCTATGGTGATTTTTACTGTGTAACACATTCCACAGTTTATTTACACTGTTTCAACTCCAGATTGTATATAGTTTTAATTTGAATGTTTAGGTATCCCTGGTGGTTGCTGTGGAGTTGCTTAGTTGTTGCTAGATGGTTGCTTTGGTGTTTCTATGTGGTTTTTATGGTGCTGAAAGATGGTTTGCATAGTCTCTATGCTGATTGCTGTGGTGTTCCTAAACAATTACTTTGGTATCCCAGGTACCTGTTGTAGTGTTGTTAAATGGTTACTAGATGGTTCCTGTTGTTTCTCAGGTGGTTACTATGGTGATTTTCATTGTGTAACTAATTCTATAGTTTATTGACACTGTTTCAACTCCAGATTGTATACAGTTTTGGTTTTATGTTTTGGTATCCCTGGTGGTTGCTGTGGTGCTGCTTAGTTGTTGCTAGATGGCTCCTTTGGTGTTTCTATGTCTTTTCTATAGTGCTGATATGTGGTTCCCATAGTATCTATGCTGGTTGCTGTGGTGTTCCTAAACAGTTACTTTGGTATCCCAGGTGCCTGTTACGGTGTTGTTAAATGATTGCTAGGTGGTGCTTGCTGTTTCTCAGGTGGTTGCTATGGTGATTTTTCACTGTGTAACACATTCCACAGTTTATTTACACAGTTTAAACTCCAGACTGTATATAGTTTTAATTGTAATGTTTCAGTATCCATGGTGGTTGCTGTGGTGTTGCTTAGTTGTTGCTGGATGGTTGCTTTGGTGTTTCTATGTCTTTTTTCTATAGTGCTGACATCTGGTTCCCATAGTATCTATGCTGGTTGCTGTGGTGTTTCTAAACAGTTACTTTGGTTTCCCAGGTGCTTGTTATGGTGTTGTTAAATGATTGCTAGGTGGTTCCTGTTGTTTCTCAGGTGCTTGTTATGGTGTTGCTTGGTGGTTGCTGTAGTGTTGTTAGATGGTTACTATGCTGTTTCTAAGTGATTGCTATGGAATTGCTTGCTATGATATCCAAGTTGAATGTTCCTAAGCAATTTCTCTGGTATCTCTGGTGGTTGCTGTGGTGTTGTTTTTTGGTTGCTAGATGGTTGCTTTGGTGTTCTTATGTGGTTTCTGTGGTGCTGATATGTGGTTCCCATAGTATCTACACTGATATCCCAGGTGCTTGTTTTGGTGTTGTTAAATAGGTGGTTGCTAGGTGGTTTCCTGTTGTTTCTCAGGTGGTTGCTACGGTGTTGTTTGCCATGCTATCCAAGTTGGTTGTTCCTAAGCAATTTCTGTGGTATCCCAAGTGGTTTTTTATTTGTATCATTGTTATATTTGAAGGATTACAAGAGTTTTGCACTTCATACTGTATTTTTAAAAAATGTATACAGTATTACAAAACAATATAAAAATGTTTAATAAAAGCTGTGGAGTTTATAGACACATTTATAGACCCAACATCCGATCGAAAGATCAATTACATTAAAAACTGCACCTGTTTTTTTATCTAAAAAAATCATACTTGGTGTGAGAAGGTATTTAGAGTCTTTTATGAAACAGCAGCTGTTAGATTGGAGTGTACACTGATTTTTGAGTGAAGTATTAATATCTCAGTTTGAACAGAGTCAGCACACACTCGGCTGAGTTTATTAGAAGAGTCTTAACAGAGACGTCCGTCTGCTGACAGAACACAGTGAAGTGTCTGATAGGAGTTAAAAGAGCTTTAGAGACAGAAATAGAAAACAGAATGAGTTCTTTATTTATATTTAGATCAAAATGATAAAAACTGGATATCTGAACTAAAATAACTATAAAACCTGTCTTCTCCTACAACCAAGCCTTCCACTACTGTACTGCTGACCTCTGCTCTGAGTGTGTGTGTGTGTGTGTGTGAGTGTGAGTATGTGTGGGCTCTTGTATTCATTTGTCATTCAAAAGTTAATACCATATTGATCCTATTGATTGGTAGTTGGACAAACAAAGCGAACAAACAAACAAAAGAGAGAGAAGAAAGAGATATAGAGAGAAAAGAGAGACAGATAAAGAAGATTTAAAGGTAGGTAAGAGAAAGAAAGCATGTAAACAAAAAAGGCAAGGAAACAGAACAATGAAAGAAAGATGAGGTGGAGAAGAGAGAGATGCAGGAAAGAAAGGAAGAAACAAGAAACATTAATATAGAAAGAAAAAGTGAAAGTAGGGAGGAAAGAAAGTGGAATAGAAAGAAAGAAGGAGAAAATATAATAAAAGAAGAAGAAAAAAAAAATAAATGGAGACCTGGCTGAAAAAACAATGCAAGTGTGAAAAAAGAAATGAAGAAAACATAGAAAGATAGGAAGAAAAAAGGAAGAAAAACAAGATTATGGAAAGAAAGAAAAAAAGGAAATAGGAAAGGAAAGGAAATAAAAATGTAAAAGAAAGAAATAAAGAAAACAAAAAGAGAAGGAAAGGAGAAAGGCAAAATAACACAAAATAGATATTTAAATAATTTAGAAGGACAAAAAATATGAAATATGAACAAAAAAGAATAAGGAAAAAACAAGATTATGAAAAGAAAGAAAGAAAGAAAGAAAGAAAGAAAGAAAGAAAGAAAGAAAGAAAGAAAGAAAGGGAAGAAAAAAGGAAAGTGGAAAAGCAGGGAAGGAAGAAAGAAAGGAAGGGGGGAAAAACAAAAAAGAAGAAAGGAAATAAAGACAGAAAGAAAATAATGTAAAAAAAAAAGAAAAATAAGGAATAAAATAAAAGAGGAAACAAAAAAGGACAGGAAGAAAGGAAGGAGAAAAGAAAGAATGCAAGAAAGAAAGTGGAAAAGTAAGGGAGGAAGAAAGAAAAGAAGGAAGAAAAACAGGAAAGAAAACAAGAAATAAAGATGGAAAGAAAAGAATGTACAAAGAAATGGAAATAATGAATAAAATAAAAGAGGAAACAAAAAAGGACAGGAAGTAGAAAAGAAAGAATGAAAGAAAAGAAAGAAAGATTAAATGAAGAAAAGAAAGAGAGAAATTTCTAAGAAAGGATAAAACAATTGTTAAAAGAAAAATACAGTATTAAATCATGACCTAATCAACTAACAGTTCTTCTAATCAATTAATTAATTGTATTAATATGTAAATCACACTGTGTTCTTTTAACATTAGTAAATTTACTGTGTAGGAAAGAAAAACAAAACAGAAAAGAGCAAGAAAGATTAAAAAAGAGAGTAGAGAAAGAGAGGAACGAGGGAAGAACAGATAGATGTGTGAAGCTTGCTGAGGGTTTGAATCCCCCTCTGACCAAAAATACCCCAACCCCCCCCCCCACCCGGTCCGGCAGCAGTGTGTCTGTGTGTGTACGGTGTGTGATGGGTGTGGGCTCCTAGCCTGTGTTCTATCAGACTGTAAAACAGGAAACTGGTGTTTTATTGACTCAGGGGCTGTAGATACAATCCTGCACTACAGCAGAGACCGCCTGATCACTATTGATCACATGACCTTTGACTCGTCTCCTCGTGACTTTACACAAGATTGATGACCCTCTGCATCCTCAGCGGTGGGATAAAAATACATTCTTAATAATACATACAAAATGATGCATCCAGATTGCTGTAAAACTTGGCATGCAGTTATAGTATATTTTAGGCAGATGTGTACGTGATTACAGGTGTGGTCTGAATAGACACTGGGTTTTGCCACAAGTGGACGTAAAAAACTCACTCTGAAGCAAAATATGGGTAGTGCACCCCCTGGTGAGAGATCACTGACTGCTTGACATGACCCTACACCTCTCCCAAATACACTTTGCCTAAAAGATAGACATTTTGCCAAGTGATGAATGATTGGACTGAAAGAAGCAGGATGGTCATTTCAACACATTGGTGGGCATCTTCGTCTTCTATCAACTATGAACACAAAAAGTATTTTACAACTGGAAACCTACTCAACTGACAGAATGAGCAAGGAGAGCACTGGTCATAGTGCTTTTCTACCAAAAGTACTTGAACCAGTTTTGTTGGAGCTCATAAGAACTGTGTTGCTTTTCAGCGAACCAGCCCGCGTATTACTGTTCTACTGTTCTTTGGTTCCGGCTGCAAACAAACGTTCCTGGCTCTGGAACCCTTTTTGTGTTGGTGCAAACATGGCAAATGGTTCAAAATTAGGCAAAATTAAGCTCTATCAGGGAAGCAGCCAAGAGGCCCATGGTCACTCTGGAGGAGCTGCAGAAATTCACAGCTCAGTTGGAAGAACTTGTCCTGACCTAAATTTCATTAAGCATCTTTGACAAAACATGAAAATTCCTGTTCACAGATGCTCTCCATCGCACTTGGCTGAGCTTGAGCTATGTTGCGAAGAGGAATGGGCGTAAAAAAACTGGTAGAGAAAAAAAACAAAGGACCTAGTAGCTTTAATTTGCACGGAAAGAAAGAGAGGAACGAGGGAAGAACAGATAGATGTGTGAAGCATGCTGAGGGTTTGAATCCCCCTCTGACCAACCCCCCCTCTGGTCTGGAAGAAGTGTGTCTGTGTGTGTATGGTGTGTGATGGTGTGGAGCTCTTAGCCTGTGTTCTATCAGATTGTAAAACAGGAACCAAAGGACCTAGTAACTTTAATTGCATTGAAAGGTGGCTCTACTGACTATTGATATGAATACTTTTGCACATCACAATTTCTTACTTGGAAAACCATATCCTCTTCACAAGTATGTGCTACTTTGTGTTGGTCTATCACTTAAAATCTCAATTTTAAAGTGATAGTTTAAAAGGTTCTGGTTAAAAGGTGACAAAATATGAAAAAGTTCAAGTATGAATACTTTTCCAAGCCTCTGTGTAAAGTTTTATTTAATTCCACTACTCCCTTTTTGCGGCATTATGTTCTATTTGTGAATGAGTGTGTGTTCCAGCAGATGCAGTTGACATGAGTTTTTTATTACAGCTTTAATCTGAACTCACACACACTTCAGAACCTCCCACCCAGACACTGTGTTTTATATGTGTTAGAGAGGCAGAGAGATAAGAAGGAAACTGGCAGAGGCATCGCTGTCTGAAACACTGATATATCCAGCCTGGGTGAAGCGAGTGTGTTTTGGAGGATGCTCTGTGTGTGTGTGTGTGTGTGTGTGTGTAGAGTGTATAGTGTGTGAGCTGATGCTGCTTGACACTCGGCTGAATGGAGAGCGCAGTGTAAGCTCCAAACACACGGATTACACTCACGCCATGATACTGAGAGCAGAAAACACTGTGTCATGGTTTGACGTGTGTGGGCTTCTCTCGGCTTTAGGATATAACACCGTGTGTTTGGGGATGGTATGGTTGTGGATGATGTGTTATAGAGGCGGAGACATTTTTGGCATGTGTGTGTGTGTGTGTGTGTGTATGTTTGTGAATGTTCAGACCATTGCAGAATATAGTGTATTATACATATATACAGGATAGTCAACACAAATAATACAGTATATACACTAAACACTGTTTAAAAACTCCAGCAGCACTGCTGCCTCTGATCCACTCATACCATCACAACACACATTATTAACTCAAACACCACTCATCAATGACCCACCACCCAAATAAAATAGCTGCTCTGTGGTGGTTTTCTATCCTGTGGGGTCCTTGGTATTGAAAAACAGAGTGAAAGAAGGATAATAAAATTTATGAAAACGACTACAGGACAAATAGAGGACTACAGTCATAGGAATTGGCAATATATAGGACTGTCAGGAGCAGATAAAGAAAACATAAACATATTGGCACCATGCTTAGTGCCTGGTATGTTCAAGAGGGGTATAAAAAACAACAACATTGAGCTGTAGAGAAGTGGAACTGTGCTGTCTGGAATTATACTTTTAGGAGGAGTTGAGAAGTTGGGGAGTTGATTCGTGGGGAATTGAGTGGAGGAGATGGGGAGTTAATGAGGGAAAGAGATAGGGAATTGATTAATAGAGGAGTTTATAAGTTGGGGAGTTAGTTGGAAAATTTAGTTGATGAGTTGGGAAGTTTATAAATGGAGGAGTTGGGGAGTTACGTGTAGGAGCTAGGGAGTTGATGGGTTAGGAATTTGATAAATGGAGGAGCTGGGGAGTTGATGAGTTGGGAATTTGATAAATGGAGGAGTTGGGGAGTTAAGTGGAGGAGCTGGGGAGTTGATGAGTTGGGAAGTTGATAAATGGAGGAGTTGGGGAGTTAAGTGGAGGAGCTGGGGAGTTGATGTGTTGGGGAATTGAGTGGAGAAGTTAGGTACTTGATGAGTTGAGGTGTTGATGAGGGGAGGATTTTGGAAGTTAAAGAGTTGGGGAGTTGATGAGTGGAGGAATTGAGTGGAACAGTTGGGGAGTTGATGAGGGGAGGAGTTTAGGAGTTAAAGAGTGGGGCAGTTGAGTGGAGGAGTTTGGGAGTTGATGACTGAATGATTTAGGGAGTTTGGATTTTAGTTGGGGAATTGAGTGGAGGAGTTGGGGAATTGGCAAAGTTTACATTAGTGTTGTGTTGATGCCTGAGGGAGTTGAGGAGTTGATGAATGGAGAAATTGTTTGGAGAAGTTGGGGAGTTGAGTTAGGGAATTGAGTGGAGGAGTTGGGGAATTGAGTTGAGGAGGTGATGACTGAGGGAGTTGGGGAGTTGATGAATGGAGAAATTGGTTGAAGGAGTTGGGGAGTTGATGAGTGAATGATTTGGGGAGTTCAGATATTAATGAGTTGTGGGATTGAGTGGAGGAGTTGGGGAGTTGGCAAAGTTTACATTAATGTCATGTTTATGCCATTACTAAATATATGTCAGCCGCGGATTAAGTTTAAAGTAGCTGAATCCAACAGTTAGACGCAGTTTATTGATACATTTGAACATATAATAAATAAAATACATGAGTGAGATTTGCATTCATTTTTTTCATTTCCTGATGTTGTATAAACTATACGCTTCTGCTTCTGCTGTTTGCTTTATAGGCTATGTCAGTGTGTGTGTGTGTGTGTGTGTGTGTGTGTGTGTGTTTGAGCTGATAGGACTCCAGCAGGGGCTGATGGGTAGGGAATGCTCCTCGCTGGCTGTGTGAAAGGCCACAGTGACAGCTCGCTGATAGAGTTCCTGGAAGCATTTCTTTGTTAGAGGCGAATGCGCATACACACACACACACACACGCGCGGGTTTACTCTGAGATTGCGGTTTGCGCTGAGATGTTGACACATACACTACAGCCCTGCTATATTCAGAAATACCTTCTAGCATGACGGATTTGAATTGACCTTCCTGTGCTCCGCCACAAACGCATTCATAGCGGCCGCTGGAGGTCAGACAAGCTTTCAGCTTAATGAGAAACTGTAGCCATTCAATAAATCCATCCTAATCAGAAATGGTAGCATGTAGAGCCTCAAACAGTGTGAATTTAGAATTAATTATTAATGAAAAATCACATTTCATTTGTATGTGTCTCAATCTGACAGTACTGCATCAGCGGCCGGAGTCTGAGAGAGCTTAATTGGCCTTGCTCTCTCAGGGGTAGGTTAATGGCTTTTTCTTACCTTATCACTCCCAGTGCGAGGACATTGGTCAAAGCTGTGGAGCTGGTGATTTTCATTGAGTTCACTGGCTAATCAGTAATGTTGAATCCGAGGTGAAATATACCAAAAACCTAGATAAAAACAAGATCACCAATCAGACAGGGCTACTAGAAAACACATGGAAGGAAACCAATGACAGGAAATAAACGGGGCAGTCTTACAGACTTAAAAAAAAAACTCACAAGAACGGACAACCACAAAATGAAACAAAGGGGCTATATGTACACAGAACAGGAAAAGGAAACAGGAAACACCTGGGGACAGGTAACGAGGGGGCCGAGCTACAAACCACACAGGTGGAAGCACTGAAGACAAGGGTTGGGGGTGGGGGGAGACACTAGTGTACTAGTTACCAATGTTAATATCACTTAATATTGAGATTTTAACAAAGTGTCGTATTCCATATTGGAAAACATATATTCAAAATGTATTCATCATGTTTATTTTTGCATAAAAATGCGTAAAATTGACGTTCATTTTTTTTTTTTAATGGGCTGCAGAATGCTCTATGGAAATTGGATATCTCCGTGCATAACTCATTAAAAAGTTTTGAACCTAATCTTACTAACAAGATAACACCTCACAACTTTTGCCGATTTGGACATTCCCAAGCTTTCCCATGCAGGAACACTTGATGATCAGTTTAGATCTGCTGCTATCACATGACTGCATAAATGTACATGTACAAACAATACCGCTAGGGATTAGCCGCTAATGCTAATGCTAAGGCTGCTGCACCTAGCCTTAGTGGAAATCTGGTAATTTAAGTTTACTGTAAATAAATGGAAGCGCTTTACTCACCCAAATAACCAGTTTTTAGGAGATAAATCTTTGTAGATTAACAACCAGTGCTCATTTGACTTTAAAAAATGTTTAATTTTTAAAGAATTACACTTTTTAGTTTAGTTTTTAGTTTTTAGTTTTATTTATTAATTAATTAATTTATTTATTTTTTGTATAAAGAATTTGTATTACGAGTTTGTGTTAAGATCTTCCTGATACCTCCTTCAACTGACCTTACTTCTGCTCATTAAAGGTCTTTGGCTAACCGAACAGTCTACCATTAGTGGTTTAGTCCCTTTAAAGAATGCAGCGTTCAGCTCCGCCCCCACTGTCCGTCATCTAAAGGTCAGTGAGTCTCCTACCCATCTGTCATGCTTTCGCTCCGGACAGAACCTCAGTGTTCAGAGTGAAGCTGCTTGTTTTTTAATCACCGACTGTTTTTTTCAGTTCAGGGCCCAGAATGCTAATTACGTCTCTTTACCGTCACATAGATGTGTATTACCATGGCTTCCTCTAAGCTGAAGACAAGCTGCTCCCAGTCAAATGCTCCAGCTCCTCTGATCAGCCTGTCAGAATGCTTAAACCTTTAAAAAAATGGTTTTCTGGGGTAAATCTGAGTTGAAAATGACAAATCTGTAAGGATTTGAGAGAGTGGCGTGATAAAACCTGAGCTAAATTTATTCATTCTGTTCCAGTCAGTTCTATCCAACTTACTGTAAAAGCTGAATCATCCTGTACAACAAGCTAAAACTCATCCAGAATTAAAAACCTTAAACTCCTAACTTATCATAAAAGTACTAGATGGAGCACTATCATTCCAGAGAACTCCATTGAGTTCCATTGCTCTACAGCTCATGGTGCCAAAGATTCATGTTCATTTTCATTTAGAACTATTTTATTGGCAATACTTCGCTACTCAGACACTAGACAAGCTGTGTATGTTCATTTGCACATGCAGTTTTAGAACATACTCAGTTTCCTCCCTGTTTACTTTTGCCATTTAAGTTCTTTAAGTACAGGGAATAACCTGAAGTGCAACAAAAGCCAGTGAACTTAAATACTACTGAGGTTAGCAGTACATTCCCGGGGCTGTTAAGGGAAATACTGTCGAAAAACTGAAGGAATTGTATATTTAAAAAGCCTTTGTAGTAAAATACTGCAGCATTTACACACCAACACAAAGCACATTCATACTTTCATCATAATAACTAGAGAAAAAGACAGAGAAACACTGATAACTCTGCAAGTTTTAAAAGTAGAAGTGGAGCGTGAACTGTTTGAACAAATGTAGGACATAAAAAAAGCATCTGGGTAAAGATTTGGGTATATTTTAATTGCTGTATAACTGTAGTCTTAGATAACTGATGTTTAAAAACGAGATGTTTTCTTAGTCTACAGATTTACTCTGTAGAAATTGGGAAAGAGTGGAAAATGTAAGTGTGAAAGAACAAAGCAGGTGTGAAATGTGGGTCGTTTTAAAAAGAGAGGAAGTGGGTGGTCCAGATTTACAGCGAGGCTTAGCCAAAATGTCAAGAGGAATTTGGGCTTGATCCTCGTGAATGGAGACTGAGACTGTTCAGGACTCCAGTAGAGTTCACAAAGCTCGAGGTCTTTTCTGCTGGGCTTTGTGGAGGTGCAGGCAGTTAAACGCTGGAGGAGCTGGATTAGTTTTACTGGAGGAGGCTGTGTAGTGTAATTTGCCGGGACTTGACTTGCTGATTAGTATGAGATAAAGTCTGTGTAATTTGCCTAAATTACCACATAAACCAATCAGCCATAGCATTTGGCCATAAAGGAGAACGTTCTACATTAGTTCTATAATTACAAACTGTAGATATGCCCACTGAAAAACATTATCAAACATGCAAAGAAACCGATTGACTACAGCCTGTATTTATATGGGTTAAGAACAAACCATTGGCGCAGAGTGGTCCAGTGGTCTATAGTGCTGCGATCCCAGATATGCAGCTTGCCTCAGCTGCCGGAGCCCTGAGAGAGCACATTTGAAGAGCACAGATCCAGAAATTTTAACTGTTTGTTCAAGCACCATTCAGACTGGGTGAAATAGGGCAAAATTTGCCCCAAAAACTCACTTTTTTCACCGTTATTCAGGCTGAAAGTATCTCCACACCTCCCTGCTAGAATCTGGAGAGCCTTTACATTTAAAACGAGGCGTTAATAACTTAAAAAGTGCACAAGAAGCTTATTAAAAACCATTGTTTACAACCTATAACACGAGCTGCAGCTCAGAGCACCACCATCACATATATATATATGTCAGAGGTCTCTAATGCTGCCACTATGAGCGGGAGATCCCAGATATGCAGCTTGCCTCAGCTGCCGGAGCCCTGAGAGAGCACAGTTGGCCTGGCTCTTTCTTTCTGGGTGGGTGGTAGATGATTATCTTTTCCTTCATCACTCCTAGGGTGATGTCGCTCAGCACAATGCTGCATCTGTGAGCCGATGTATTGCAACCGAGTCGCTGCGCTGTCCTCCAAACATGCGCTGTGATGCAACTCTGTAATGCTGGTGGTTGCTGACTTCACATGTGCTAATCTTCAGACTCCCTGTGTTGTGGTGGCATCACCAGTGATGGGGGATTTGCAACTAAGTAGCAGCTGAATGGGTGGGACAACAATTTAAGAATTAGGAGAAAAATGGGACACAACTTTTAAATTACAGTCAGGTCATCTTCAGGTAAACCTGCCCCAGCCAAAACATTGCCGGCAGCTTTCAGAAGCGGGGGCTTCTGTGGTGTGGTGGGTGTCTCAGATGTTAGCACTACTGAGTAGCAGCTGTAGGGTTGCTGGTTTGATCCTGATACAGAGCACCACAGGAGACTGACTCTGCACTGAGCTGGAGCTTCCTGCTGAGGATGTGCCCTTGAGCAAAGTACAGACTGCACCAGGGCATCTCTTCCACCCCCTCTGTGTTCAGACCCGCCGCGAAAATAAAAGTGCAGAAATAACCTCACCCTGAAGAAGCCAAGGATAAAACACGCCACCCTTCAAAAAAAAAAGAAGACATGCCAAAAGTCACAGGACAGCAGCGTGTAGCTTGATGTCATGGTAGTCATGAAACGTTACCTACCTCAGGGTGTGGCTTAGGAATGTCTGTAACTGTATAAGTTGTGAGGTGATATCTTGTGAGTGAGGTTAATCACTGGCCAGCATGAATCTGGCCTGCATAAATCACATCCACGTATCTCTCAGCTCAGTGCAGTGTCCCTTAACTTCCATGGGGAATGACAAATGTCATGGTACACAGTGCCCAACTAGTTCCTGTCCCACTACTTTTGGCATATGAATTTAACTTTATGACTCTGATTCAGTGTAACTACAATTGGATTTTTGACAAGTGATTCACTGCTTCAGTCTTAAAAATCATCAGGATTTTGTTTAGTTTGGTGACTCAATTCCGAACAATCTTTTGGACAGATCTACGGATGCATGGCATTTAGAATTTTTAAAATTAATTTACCAACTTTGTATTTGTTCTTGCTTAAAAAACTACAAAACTGCAACTAAACTACATTTAAATATATTTATTGAACACTAGGTATGCAACGGTACAGTGTTGCCACAGTTCGGTTCGGTTTCGATATATATCAATATTAAAGCTTAGATTCTCTGCCCGAACCTGAAAAATAGTCTGTGACAAAGACATCTGTTTTTTAATGCTATTTTTATTTTATATAAAGCTCTGGCATGGTAATCACAATATAACCAAGTAACCAAGTATTAGCATTAAAGAAAACGAACGAAATAACGAAAGCGGAAGTAAAAAAAACATTTTCGTTAACTGAAACTAATAAAAACTGAAAAAAGGTGACTAACTGGAACTGTATTGAGAGTTTATAAAACTAACTAAAACAAAACAAAAAATACTGATAGAAAACCCTTCGTCTTTGTGTTTGTTAATTTATTTATAAGCACTGTTTCCACTCCAGCAGTTTTACAGCGGGCGGTGTTGTGCCGAATCTGCTCGTGAAGCAGAGTCAGATTCTGCGGGGAGTCGGATTCGGCACAACAGCGGCAGCGCAGCGGTAGGAGGAGCACTCACTGCGACTACCAACCGCCACCCCCCCAACAGCACGCGCTCAGCAGCCCCTCCCCCTGGCCATTTAATACCAAAGCGTTTGTTCGCTCTGTTAGTGCGCGCACGAAATACCGAGGTCCATCCGGGTGTATCGCACCTAACAGAATGGTTCGAAAAAACACAGAGAACTGTTGCATCCCTACTGAACACTGAACATTTTTAACATCACAGCAAACACATCAACACATTAAATTATTCAGCCCTATTTATTGCATCCCTAAATTCATGTAAATTGCAGAAATTATGTTGGAACAGACCATAAAAAAATAAAGGTTACTACTAATAAAAATGAACAGACCATGTGAAAAATAATAGTTACTACTAATAAAAACCTTTGTAGGAACATTTTAAAGCTATTTTCAGGAGAATGAATAATTCATTCCTGATATTTTTGTTAGTATGAATCTGTAAATTGATCTTAATATCACAGAATGTTGTGCTGGAGTTTGATCATTGATGATTATTATTGATGGTTCACTGATCAGAAGTCTGAACTGATTGATTGTGGGAAGTGAAAATTGATTTTATTGGATCTCTGTGGGTCAGTTACGTGCTGGAGGCCTTTAGGTGCTCTTTGAGAAGGTGACACTGTTATTTATTCAGGCTTGATTATGGTGGGAGTGCTGAATTCATTGTCTTCATTCACACACTTGTCCAGAAGCTTTCTCAGTCTTGAGAAATGCCAGACAAACAGAAATGCCAGACGGCTAACCTGGCATTTAAGGTAAATATCATCTCTTCATTAGACGTGGGGCGTTTTTATTTTTTTATTTGCTCCGGCTGCTCTGTCAGAGTCATGCTTTGTGTCTTTGTTTTTACATTATATTGCAGTAATTTTATCATGCTGTTCTTTATTTATTCGCAAGTCTCACATATTTCACGTATTGCTGGTATTCCACCACTCCACAGCGCCTGGTAAAGGCCTCAATGATATGTTGATTTTTTTTTTTTTTTTGCACTAATTTGCAATTAGATGGCTAATATGATGCAAGAATCCGCAACATCACAAGCTTCAAATAATTTGCAGTAGATGAAGCAGATGACTCTGAAATTAATCAGCAAGCTGAATAAAACTGTACAAATAAAGTCATAATATGATAAATATCAAGAATCTGTAGTATTTGTAAAGCGATTAGTATATTTTAAAAAATAAATCATGTTGCTCTGTCCTTTATTTTTACATATTCTTCTAAAATTTCTTTTAAAATGACCTCATAATGATTTATCACAACTTAAAACAAAGATTTAACTAATTTCATCATCATTCCTCTCTCTGTCCAGCAAAGAAAGAGAAAAAGAGAAAGAGAGAGAGCAAGAATGAGAAGGAGAGAGAATGAGAGAGACAGAGAGAGAGATAATGAGAGAGAGAGACAGAGAGAGAGATAATGAGAGAGAGAGACAGAGAGATAGAGATAATGAGAGAGAGACAGAGAGAGATAGAGATAATGAGATAATGAGAGAGACAGAGAGAGAGGGATAATGAGAGAGAAAGAGAGAGAGACAATGAGAGAGACAGAGAGAGAGATAATGAGAGAGATAGAGATAATGAGAGAAAGACAGAGAGAGAGATAATAAGAGAGAAAAAGAGAGAGATAATGAGAGAGAGAGAAATAAGAGAGACAGAAATAGATAATGAGAGAGAGATAGAGATAATGAGAGAGAGAGAAAGAGAGAATGAGAAAGAGCAAGAGAGAGAGACACAGAGAAAATGAGAGAGAGATAAATATAGATATAGACAGAGAGAGAATGAGAGAGACAGAGAGAGAGATAATGAGAGTGAGAAAAAGAGAGAGAAAAAGAGAGAGTGAGGGACACAGAGAAAATGAGAGAGAGATAGATATAGACAGAGAGAAAGAGAGATAATAGTTTGGTTAAAGTGTGATTAAAGCATAATAATAGCTCTGTCCATCACACACTATAGAGACAGTGAAGAGCACTCATACTGATTCAGACAATCTTTTTTCTATTTCTCACTCAATCTATTTCTCTTTTCCCTCTCTCTCTCTCTCTCTCTTTCTCTCGTGTTGTCTCTCGCACTCTCATACCTCTACATTTCACCCACTTCTACCTAAGGGCTAATTGGAACATTAACTGTGACATCTAACTGATCTTAGCGAGCCTAATAGTCTCTCTCTCTCTCTCTCTCTCTCTCTCTCTCTCTCTCTTTATCTCTCTCTCTTCCTTTCTACGATCAAAGTTCAAGCTGTAGATTTAAAGATATCAGACAGTAAAGATATTTAATTTGATATTTAGATTTAAATAGTAAAGTACTGTTTGTTTCTGGTCTTCGTGTTGTATGTAGTATTTGAGACTGTGTGCTTTAGTTTGGCTGTAAATCAGGCTGGTTAGGATAATTTGCGAGTAGTTTGCGATTTAGCAAACCAAAATCAAGCTAGCACTAATGTGCGGTAAACTCTCAGCATGAACATGGGGCTTGGGCAGCAATAGCTTATTTGCATAAAAGTGACAGAGCTCTTAAACGGCAAGAATAAAGCTGGTAAGATCTCTTTATGTGAGAGTGATTTTATGTAAAGAACTTTGTGGACATGTTTTGTGTAGACCTTAGACTAAGGCCCAATCCCATTTCACCCCTTGGCCCTACCAGTTACCCCTACCCCTTGTTTTCCAGTGTAACCCTTCCTCCAAGGCACAACCATTCAAGCACCCGATACGTCATCAGGAGCGCTAAAGTTCAGTAACCAAGCTGCTGCTGGTTAAATTAGAAATGTCTGAAGTAACAAAAACGATGCAGAACTTTCCATATTTGGTCACAGTTTTCATGCATCTTGGCATGTTCTCCTCCACCAGTCTTACACACTGCTTTTGGATAACTTCATGCCACGACCTGCTGCAAAAAATCAAGGAGATTGAGGTTTGGATGTTGTTGATCTGTCAGACTGCAGCCTTATCTCTTCCTTTAGATCCAAACTGTCTATTTCTTTCTAATTCCACCTCCTCTCCTGTTTTAATTATCTGTAGTGTGTGTGTGTGTGTGTGTGTGTGTGTGTGTGAATCTCCAGGAATCAGTAATCACCCACACACTGTAGCAAGGCTAAGTTTCCCCACAGAGCAGCTGGATGTGGGTGTAATTAGATTTTTGTCTGACACACACACACACACACATACACACACACACACACATACACACATGTACACACAATACATAATGTCAACAACATCAATGCAAAATATTAAAAGAAACAAGACAAGATTCTTCTTAAGGTTCACATTGTTGAAACGTGTCTATGTGTTTGTGTGTGTGTGTGTGTGTGTGTGAGAGAGAGAGAGAGAGAGAAAGAGAGAGAAAGAGAGAGAGAGGAGAGAGAGAGAGACACACAAAAAAAAAGCTGGTGAGATCTTGTGTAAAGATATAATATGTCATCTTTAACCCTTTCAGACCTGAGTCAATTACAGCGGACATCATGTAGTTTCTTTTTTTTTAACTGCTGCTGTCCATCAGAAAAAGAACATAAACCAGCCAATGAAATTGTAGCTTAACCCCGCCCACTGCACTAGAAAAAAATCAGCAACTTAGTAATTAGGGAATAGCAGCACTACAGAACAAATGAGGCAAAGTAATACATGTGGTTTAGGATATGTTTTATCATGTTTAGGAATAATAATTTAAGTAATGTGTGTGTAGTAACATGTGTCTTTGTGTGTGTGTGTATGTGTGTGTGTGTGTGAGAGAGAGAGAGAGAGAGAGAGAGAGAGAGAGGTAGAAAAAGAGAGATAAGAACTATAAGTTAGGGGTAGTGAGAGTTAGTTATAAGATTTAATCCATATTTTACTATACACAAAAAGTAATGTACACTCTAAACTCAACAGTAGCAACACTGTTTTTTTTTTTGCTAAATAAAACCACTAATATATCACCAGACTCTGAAGTGATTAATTTCGAAGATAGAGATCTTGTGAATGAACTACTAGTGTAAAATAGAGTAGAACTATAAAAATAGTGTTATAGGCATCAGCAAGTCTGAGAGTGTCTCCATAGCTGAGGGTGTGTCCATGGTGTGGCCAGAGTTGCCGGAATGGAAAAGGTTCACAGAGTTTTCAGTTTGCTGTTCTGAGAGGAGTTGAACAGTCTTATGGCCTGAGGGACAAAAGACTTTCTGGGTCTGTCTGTGGAGCAGGACTGTGACAGCAGTCTGCCGCTGAATGAGCTCCTCTGCCTGGTGATGGTGCTGTGAAGAGGGTGGTGGACATTGTCCATGATTTTGTGATTCATTTTAAAGTTTCCAGATTTATTGTTTGTATTAACATTGAAAGCACTGGTAGAAAGTCTTTCCTGGACAGTAGAAACAGTTACTCCAACAAAAGCAAAATAAACTCAATCAATGTACCTTTGTTTTTACTCAGGAAAACATTGAGGGTGATGCTCATTTACAATGTTGCCAAGCATTTACAACATCAAAGGGATTGAATCCATTTAACAAGAAATTAGAAATAATAAGGAATAAAATAGTAAAAAATAAAAGAAATACTAATTTTAACTCAACATTTAATTGGATTAATAAAATGTATATACATATACACATAAAATAGATTAACAAAATATATATATGTAAAATATAAAATTCTAAATGACCAAAAAAAATAAAAAACTGACACATAAAATGTAAAGAATTTATAAAATATAAAATAAATGAAAAGGTAATAGAAAAAGTCAAATAAAATGATAAGAATAATAAATAATAAAATAAATAAAAAATGAACTAAGAACATAAGAATCAAAATTAAATAAAACATTAAAATAAAAAAATATAATAAATAAATAAATAAATATAAATTAAATTAATTAAAAATAGAACATAAGAATTACAATACAAAACATTATAATAAAAAAAGTAACAATAAATAATTAAAAATAAATTAAATTAATTAAAAATCAAAACATTAAGAAAAAGGCTGTGTAGAAATGTTCAGCGGCGGAAAAGGAAAGCTTGGAAAGAGGGATCATGTGTGTTGTGGGGAAATGGAAACACCTCCTGGAAGGAGGACGTTTTGAAGTGATAACAGATCACGCAGCGATGACATTTAGGTATTTATTCACCCCATCCTTCTTCTAGATTGACAGGACAGGTCATCCGTCTGCAGAGCTATGATTTCACAGTGCAGTATGGGATAGAAAAAAGGACACTGCAATATTGTTCCAGACATCTTATCTCATCGCAGTCTGCGTGCTGACCAGCAGGAACCTATTACAGCTTAGAGGAAGCTGCAGGATCCAGAACTTCAACCCCTGTGGCAAACAGCTACAACAAATACGCGGGATACACTTTGCATTTACAGTGTAATAGGGGTGAAACGATTATTTAAGTAATTTGAGTAACTCGATTAAAAAAATTGATCGATTAATTTTTTTGTGCCTCGAGGAATCATTTAATTAATTATAAAACGCAGAGCACGGAACAGGACGGGGACTTTTAATGTGAAATAGCGCTCTTAGCGTTATGTCACCCACGCACAGGAAGCAGGAAGAGGAGGCGGAGGTTTTTGAAGTGAGCAAATAATGTACCTTAATAACGACAGCGCTGTGGAGAGCTGATTATTAGGAATACTGTCTAATATGTGTGGTTAGTTTATTACAACAGAGACAAGTTCTAGACTTAATACAGGCTTTATGTAATCAGTAAACACAGCTCTGTGGAGTTAAAAATATAAACAACGAGTTGTCCCCCTGTCACAGGGGGACGTAGGGCCCTCGCACAACAGCGCAAATCGTACCGGGCCAAACCGAGAAACCGGTGAAAGTAATTTTAAGGTCTTATTGAGTGTGCCAATTTTCAAGAGTTTTCTATCATGTTAAACGTGAAATATCCATTTAAAATAACGGTGGCGCTATAGCGCTGTTAAAATACATGTATTTGAAATTCTAATTCTACATCAAACAACAGCCTCAGATAAGCAGGCCGGTCAAATTTTGTGAGTTTTTCTCCGTTATAACCTCCTCAAAACACCTGGCATTACCTAGGTTTTGACGTCCTGTTTTGATGTGGCATCTCACAAATTCAACCATCTGCCATTTCGTCCTCGTTTGAGATATCGACTATTCCTTCACAATTTATCATCAGATATGTTCAATGTTTATTTTTACCAAATACCAAGAGAATTCAACAAATTTGCTAGGAGTAGTTTGACAATATACACAAAAAATGTGTGTAAAATGCAGATATTTCAAAATGGCCGACTTCCTGTTGGGCGGAGTCAGTCCTACCAATGCTGAAAATGTGTGTAATGATGTCTTTTGTGTTTTTGCCAAGTTTCAGGAATTTTCAATGATCTGTGTTCTGACCGTGTCATTGTTTCACTTTGGTTTAGTGTTGCGTCTCTAGTGAATCAATTGCTCGCCATTGGGTCACCGTTTTACCGATCGACTTATCCTTTGGCAGTTATCATCAAATGTGTCTGTTGTTCATTTACAGCGAAATAAGAGGTAATGTGACAAAGACTTTAGAAGCAGTTTAAATGAGTTTGTGAAAAATGTGTAAAAATATTACAAATTCCAATATGGCCGACTTCCTGTTGGGCGGAGCTAATACAAGCCAATTGCAAATATGTGCAGGGTCATACTACCTACGATCCTACCAAAATTTGAGAAGATTAGACAAATTTTGACACATCCACAGCTAATTTATTAAACGAATGAATTAGGGGGCGCTGTAGAGTCCGCTAGCTATACATGAAAAAATTGTCAAAATATTTGTGAAGTGTTTTTAGGTCTTATGCAATCTGTCAATTTTCAAGAGGTTTTGAGCATTCCCGTAATGTCTAATATGCATTGAAACCTAGGTGGCGCTATGGAGCCAAATATAATACGTATATATGAAATTTTAATTTCAGATCAAAGTACTGCTTAAATCAAGCAGGCCTGTAAATTTTCGAGAGTTTTCAACCTTTTTAACCTCCTCAAACACCTACTAACACCAGAATGTATTCACTTCCTGTTTTAATGGGGCATCTCAAGCAGTTCAACTGTCCGCTATTTCGTCCTCATTTAAGATATCGACTATTCCTTCACAATTTATCATCACGGATGGTAGTTGTTTATTGCTGACAAATATCAAGAGTATTCAACAAATTCCCTAGGAGGAGTTCGACAAAGTATGCAAAAAATGTGTGTAAAATGCACGTGTTTCAAAATGGCCGACTTCCTGTTGGGCGGAGTCAATCACACCAATGGTGACAATGTGCGTAATGATGTCTATTATGTTTCTGTAAAGTTTCATGATTTTTCAAACACCTGTGTTCTGACCATGCTAATGTTTCTATTTGGGCTAGTGTTGCGTCTCCATTAAATTAATTACCCGCTGTTACGTCGTCGTTTCAGCTATCAACTATTCCTTCGCAATTTATCACCAAGTATGTCTGAAGCCTATCCACAGACAATTTAGAGATAATCTGACGAAAACTCTAGGAGGAGTTCGAATGAGTTTGTGAAAAATGTGTAAAAATTCCACAAATTCCAAAATGGCTGACTTCCTGTTGGGCGGAGCCAATGCATGCCGATTGCTAATATGTGCGGAATCATATTGTCTATGTTTCTGCCAAAAATCGAGAATATCTGAGAATTTTTGAGAAGGTCACGGCTAATTTATTAGCCCAACCAAATAGGGGGCGCTGTAGAGTCATCTAGCTACACACAACAAAAATGACAATACATATCTAAATCATTTTGAGGCCTTAATGAATCTGCCAATTATCAAGAGGCTGAGCGCTTTCCATAAATGTCATGTAAAATTGGTGGCGCTAGAGAGCTGATGAAAATCAAAAGTGCGAAATTCGAGTTCACTATCAAAGTACATCCTGAGCCAAATAAGCTTTTCAAGTTTTATGAGTTTTCGAACATCATAACCCCTCCGAAACCCAGCGGGAAACTTTATATTTTGCGATTTCCTGCCAAAATGGCCGACTTCCTGTTGGGTGGAGTCAGATAAATCCAAGTGATTCTTGTTCTTTATGAGAAGGTCAATGAGCGTACCAAAGTTGGTGCACATTGGACAAACTTCATCCCGGCCACTGCCTACGTTTGGGGGCGCTATAGAGCTCCTGAACCACGACCACGCCCATGCCTTATGTAACTTTTTCATTTTCGCTGAGTTTTAGGCCTATGCCAATTTGTATGAGTTTTCGAGTATCGGAAAGGCCTCAAAAATGGGCGAACCTGAATATAATAATAATAATAACGAGTTGTCCCCCTGTCACAGGGGGACGTAGGGCCCTCGCATAACAGCGCAAATCGTACCGGGCCAAACCGAGAAACTGGTAAAAGTAATTTTGAGGTCTTATTGAGTGTGCCAATTTTCAAGAGTTTTCTATCCTGTTAAACATGTGAAATATCCATTTAAAATACAGGTGGCGCTATAGCACTGTTAAAATAAATGTATTTTAAATTCTAATTCTACATCAAACAACAGCCTTAGATAAGCAGGCTGGTCAAATTTTGTGAGTTTTTCTCCGTTATAACCTCCTCAAAACACCTGACATTACCTAGGTTTTCACCTCCTGTTTTGATGTGGGATCTCAAAAATTCAACCATCTGCCATTTCGTCCTCGTTTGAGATATCGACTATTCCTTCACAATTTATCATCAGATATGTTCAATGTTTATTTTTTACCAAATACCAAGAGAATTCATCAAATTTGCTAGGAGTAGTTTGACAATGTACACAAAAAATGTGTGTAAAATGCAGATATTTCAAAATGGCCGACTTCCTGTTGGGCGGAGTCAGTCCTACCAATGCTGAAAATGTGTGTAATGATGTCTTTTGTGTTTTTGCCAAGTTTCATGAATTTTCAATAATCTGTTTTCTGACCATGTCATGGTTTCACTTTGGTTTAGTGTTGCGTCTCTAGTGACTCAATTGCTCGCCATTGGGTCACCGTTTTACCGATCAACTAATCCTTTGGCAGTTATCATCAAATATGTCTGCTGTTCATTTACAGCGAAATAAGAGGTAATCTGACAAAAACTTTAGGAGCAGTTTAAATTAGTTTGTGAAAAATTTGTAAAAATATTACAAATTCCAATATGGCCGACTTCCTGTTGGGCGGAGCTAATACAAGCCAATTGCAAATATGTGCAGGGTCATACTATCTACGATCCTACCAAAATTTGAGAAGATTAGACAGATTTTGACACATCCACAGCTAATTTATTAAACAAACGAATTAGGGGGCGCTGTAGAGTCTGCTAACTATACATGAAAAAATTGTCAAAATATTTGTAAAGTGTTTTTAGGTCTTATGCAATCTGTCAATTTTCAAGAGGTTTTGAGCTTTCCCGTAATGTCAAATATGCATTGAAACCTAGGTGGCGCTATAGAGCCAATGAAATACGTATACAAGACATTTTAATTTCATATGAAAGTACTGCTTAATTCAAGCAGGCCTGTAAATTTTCGAGAGTTTTCAACCTTTTTAACCTCCTCAAACACCTACTAACACCAGAATGTATTCACTTCCTGTTTTAATGGGGCATCTCAAGCAATTCAACTGTCCGCCATTTCGTCCTAGTTTAAGATATCGACTATTCCTTCGCAATTTATCATCACGGATGGTAGTAGTTTTTTGCTGACAAATATCAAGAGTATTCAACAAATTCCCTAGGAGGAGTTCGACAAAGTATGCAAAAAATGTGTGTAAAATGCACATATTTCAAAATGGCCGACTTCCTGTTGGGCGGAGTCAATTGTTCCAATACTAAAAACGTGTCTTATGATGTCTCTTGTGTTTTTACCAAGTTTCATGATTTTTCAATAATCTGTTTTATGACTGTGTCATGGTTTCACTTTGGTCTAGTGTTGCGTCTCCATTAAATTAATTGTCCGCCATTACGTCATCGTTTCAGCTATCGACTATTCCTTCGCAATTTATCACCATGTATGTCTGGAGCCTATCCATACCAAATTTAGAGGTAATATGACAAAGACTCTAGGAGGAGTTTGAATGAGTTCGTGAAAAATGTGTAAAAATTCCACAAATTTCAAAATGGCCGACTTCCTGTTGGGCAGAGCTAGTACAAGCCAAAGGGTAATATGTGCGGGATGATAGTTTCTATGTTGTTGCCAAAAATCGAGAATATTGGAGAAATTTTGAGACAGCTACAGCTAATTTAATGGCCTAAACAAAATAGGGGGCGCTGTAGAGTCCTCTAGCTACACATGAGAAAAACGACAAAATATTCCTAAATCATTTCAAAGACTTATTGAATCTGCCAATCATCAAGAGGCTGAGAGCTTTTCATAAATATGATATAAAATAGGTGGCGCTAGAGAGCTGATGAAAGACGAATTTACGAAATTCCAACTTACGGTCAAAGTATGGCCAAGGCCAAATAGCTCTGTAAAATTTTAGGAGTTTTCAAACATCCTAACCACTCCGAAACCCAGCGGGAAACTTTTTATTTTGCAACTTCCTGTCAAAATGGCCGACTTCCTGTTGGGCGGAGTCAAATAAAACCTAGTGATTCTTGTTGTTTATGAGGAGGTCAATGAGCGTACCAAAGTTGGTGCACGTTGGACAAACTTCATCCCGGCCACTGCCGACGTTTGGGGGCGCTATAGAGCTCCTGAACAACGCCAAAGTCCAGCCTCTATGGAACTTTAAAATTTTCGCCAAGCTTGAGGCCTGTCCCAAAATGCGTGAGTTTTCGACTATCGGAAATGCCTCAAAAATGGACGCAAAGAGGCAGAATAATAATAATAATAATAATAATAATAATAATAAACGGACCAAAAACAATAGGGCTTTGCACCTCCGGTGCAGGCTTCGCCTGCGCCTTCGGTGCTCGGGCCCTAATAAACGGACCAAAAACAATAGGGCTTTGCACCTCCGGTGCAGGCTTCGCCTGCGCCTTCGGTGCTCGGGCCCTAAATACATGTTAAAGTTAGTTGGCCATGAACTTATTCTATTGTCATTTAGCTAAGATGCCCAACACAAAGCCAATGTTTATGACATTATTATTGATTAATGCCCTGTATTTAATACTTACAAGAAATCCTAAGTTAAAATAATTTAACTTGATTCATGAAAATATTAATTATTAAATTATTGCTTGTGGTATTTTTGTCTATTTTGTGTTTTATTTATGTTTAGTTGTGTTTGCAATATGGAAATGTATGTTAAATGTATGTTAAATGTATGTAAAAATTAAACCAATTGGTCATTCATTAATATTACTAAGTAAAATTTCATATTTTATGAAATCTTTTACTTTATGTTTTATCGGATTAATCGATTAATCAAATCGATTTTTCAGTAGAGTACTCGATTACTAAAATGATCGATAGCTGCAGCCCTACAATGTAATCCCAAGAGGTTGCTTATACTTAAACACAGATTGCTGCAAAACTCTCCATGCAGTTTGTCTCAAACAGACAGGTATGATCTTTTAGACACTAGATCTTTGACACTAGAGAGCTTATATAAAAATGCTCTCAGAGGCTACTTTTGTGTAGTGTACCTCCTGGTGAGAGATCGTCGTCTGCCAGACATGTCTTTACGATGCAATCTAGGATACAGCTCTGAAAAAAGTTAAGAGACCACTTCAGTTTCTGAATCAGTTTCTCTGATTTTGCTATTAGTACAGGGGTTGTACAATGAAACTGAAACACCTGGTTTTAGACTACAATAATTTATTGTGGTGACGGACAGTTCTGGTGGAAACAGGAGAGTTGAGGTGCACATTGAATTCTGCCGTGATTTAAGCAGCCATGGTTTTATGTTTTTTGGATACAATCCGGGTTAGCACCCGAACATCCCTTTCAGACAGCTTCCTCTTACAGCGTCCACAGTTAATCCTGTTGGATGTGGTTGGTTCTTCTTGGTGGTATGCTGACATTACCCTGGAATACCGTGGCTCTTGATACATCACAAAGACTTGCTGTCTTGGTCACAGATGCACCAGCAAGACGTGCACCAACAATTTGTCCTCTTTTGAACTCTGGTATGTCACCCCTAATGTTGTGTGTATTGCAATATTTTGAGCAGAACTGTGCTCTTACCCTGCTAATTGAACCTTCACACTCTGCTCTTACTGGCGCAATAATGTGCAATTAATGAAGATTGGCCACCAGGCTGCTCCAATTTAGCCATGAAACCTCCCACACTAAAATGATGACAGGTGTTTCAGTTTCATTGTCCAACCCCTGTATGTGGTTTTGAGGTTACTGTATACCTAAATCCACAATCTTCTGCAGCCAACCCCAACCCTCCCCCCTTCAACATGGAGTAGTGAAGAGTGCAGATCGATAAGGGTTACGGCACTGAAATGCTTCCAATATGGCCGCCTGCTCTACACAGGACTCATCCATCAACTCTACCACTGGAACTTTGATTAAGTGAAGGGTCCTAACAGGGCGCTGTCTACACCTGAGGGGATTTATGATCAGGCCCTAGAGGGATGCCCTCAAGTTTGTCATAATGGAGAAAGGCATGCTGGGAGGGATTAGGACCGTAGTATTGGAAGACTTCCACAGGCAAGTGATTTAGAGCGAGGGCTGATGTCTTATAGCTGCAATAGCTATAAATGCTGGAGGGAATTGGCTACTGTACACGTGTTGCTAGAGCTTCGCTAATCGCGTGTTCTATACATCTAGCCTAATCGCAGCATCCCGAAGCTTGGTGACACTTGATGGCAAACCCTTAGCTGCTCTACACTTGATCCACGTCATCATTGGCTTTTCTTTAGATGTGTCAACTTCTCCGCTGGCCTCCGTTCCGCCCTCAGGCACATGTTTCTGGCGATTAGATAATCCACTTATTTCTAGTCGCCCAGAGTAGGGATAAAGTCGGCAATGGAAAAGAAGAAGCCATCAAAATGTCTCAGAACTGGGGGTTTTTGCATAAGCCTCCCAGACGGGGATGTCTGACTAAGTCTTTAACTCTTCTGAAGCTGTTTCCTCTGCTTCTCCAGCTACTCTTCCGCTTCGTTAATGCTGTGATCGTCCAATGATCTTCCGATGACGTTGTTTCCGTCTCGATTTTACCCTTTAAACCCTAGGCTATATTGGAGTGTTTCTTCGTTTTTGTCAGTTCCTCTTTCAGGTCTTATAACACAGTAATTATAACAGACAGTCACATGCCCTGATCTCTTTTACTCCAGAAGACATACGGCTGCTCAAAAATATAATCATTTAAAATGTAAACGGAAGCAGAATTGTTATATTTTCCTGGAACTGATCATGTTTTGCTCAAAATTTTACCAAGCGCCTGTTTTTTTTTTTTTACTTATTTTTGAATGTATAGACTTTAAATATATTCACACCTAAGATATCTTTTCAAAAATAGTTAGACTAGAGTGTATATGGTTGAAAGCATAAGAATATTGATAATAGTTTGACAAAATACATGGAGAGCATCAGGCAGATTTATTTTTCTTGATAATCACACCGCTAGGATACATGTAGATACTAAAAACCTGACACTTAGAGCAGCCTATGCCTTTCAGTGTTTTGATCAGGACCAATATGGCCAATATTTAGGAGACACAAAGAAAACTATATACAAATTATATACAACTTTTTAGTCTAAATAAATAAAAATGTTTAGTGCAAGTACTTAAAAACTATATAAAGTAGTGCGCTCACCATACCTAGCTTTAGTTTGAGCGCAGGTAGTTTCACACTTTTTCTGTGGACACTTTTGAGTCGTCTACTGATATTAATTGGTTTGAAACATCATATAAATATGTTTGAACCACTAGAAGTAAATAATATTGGTTGGGGGAAAAAAAGCAAATTGCATGTATTATTTTTTTGTGAGGAAAGCCCTTTTTTAACACTGAGGAATCAGTGGCAGTGATGACGTCATGTGATTTACTCAGAGACCTGAGAGTGAATGTAAATGCAACTGATTATGTGTTTTGAGCAAATAAATAGACTTATAATGGAAGAATGAAACAAGGAACTCTAAAGGAGATCTTACTTTTTAGGTGTTTCTAATTGGATTCTTTTGTAAATGCTTTACTGCACTGGGATGTAACCATTTTTTTTGTTTTTAGAAAGAGTAAATTCTGCCCTTTCTAACCATACATGGTTTATGTTGAAGTGTGAAGTGTGGGATTCCTGAGTAATTAAGCTGAGAACACAACGTGCGATTTTGGACGTAAAATCCGACCGTAGGGTTCTAAGGGTTAAGGGTAAAATAGGGGTAATAGTAGGCATCCTCTGAAAGAAATGCCATCAAATTAACCGTTTGAAAAAAAAGCTCCTTCCCAAGTAGAGTCCATATCGAAGAGAAGCCTGTGGTGTGGCCCATTAGCTGGTCTAATGGTCCGGAACCCGAGACGTTGCTGGTTCAAATCTTCCAATTTGAATGGCCTGCCGCAGCTTCTTTGTGCCATCCAACCCCAATTACTGCTGCAAGGAGCGACGCTAACCGATGAGATTTAAATCACAGCCGGCCCGAAAGGCCCCGAAAGCCTGAAAGGCCTGAAAAGCTAAATGGTTGCGGGAGGGGGCGGGGCTGACGGCTCTGCCAGGGAGTTTACAGTTGGGGGCATTAGCTGCGTCAGGCTGTTCAGTCATTCAGAAACTCATTCCCCCATTTCAATCTCAATAGACTGCCTCTCCGCCACCACTGGAGTCAATGCCGAGAGCACGGCCTTCCCAGGCCTGTAAATAAGTCTCTCTTTAGCCGCCACCTTCACTCTTTTCCCTCTCTTATTCTCCTTCCTTCCTTCTCTCCTTTCTCCCCTCTCTCTCTTTCTGTCTGTTTCTCACGTTCCTCTTTTCTCCTCTCGCTTTTGCTCTCTTGCCCTCAGTGATGCCCTTGCAGGTCCTACACAACCAGCGTTCCAGCGCTGGCTGCAATCCAGAGCCATGATTTGGCACTTTCTCACACCAATCCCGCCTCCTCCTTCCACCCCACTGTTTCTCCTCTCGCTCTCCCTATAGATCCTGACTTCTCACAGCTTCACTTCACACTTTCCCTCTCTCTTTCTCTCTCTTTCTGTCATTCACTTTCTAGTCTCTGCTCATCTTTCTTGCCCTCTTTCTCTTCTCTCTTGTATAACATGCATTTTCTTTTTTTCCTTTCTTGTTCTTTTTCCTTTTTCTTGATCTTTCTGTTTTTTTCCATCACTTTCCTATCCCCTCTTTCTCACATACTCAACCTCTCTTGTTCTTTCTCACTCTATCTCTTTCTCTCTCTTTTCTGCATTTTTCTTACTCTTTATAAATCATTTAATTTCTTTCTTTCTTTCAGCCTCTGACCACCTTTTAGTGTAGATTTTGTCTCATCTCGTTATCTTTCTTTACCCCTCTTTATCTCTTTCTCTTTTCTCAATCTTACTGTTTTTTTCTATTACTTTTCTATCACCCTCCCTCTCATGCACTCAACATCTCTTGTTCTTCCTCAGTCTATTTCAGTCTCTTTTCTGCATTTCACTTTTTCTTTATCACTCATTTCTTTCTTTCTTTCTTTCTTTCTTTCTTTCTTTCTTTCTTTCTTTCTTTCAGCCTCTGACCATCTCTTCTTTAATTTTCAAGTGTATATAGTGTAGTTTTTCTTTTTCTCTCATTTTACTCTCTTTCTCTCTCTTTATCTCTCTCTTTTTCATCTCTCACACTTCTCTCCATGTCTCTGAATCTTTCATCACTCTTTCTTTTTCTACATTTCTTTTACCCATCTCAACATTTCTGTTTGCTTTTGCTGTTTTTCTTGTTGTCTTTCTTTTTCATGCTTTTCTTCATTTCTCTTTGTTGTCTCTCGCTCTCTCTATCTTACTGTACCTCTCTTAAACTCCTCTTTATATCTTTATATCTTTAATTCTCTTTCTCTCTCTACCACTTTCATTCTTTTGTCCATTTCTACCCCTGTTTTTCTCTTTTTTTCTGCCTTCATTCCTCTCTTATAGTTTTCACCATCTTTATGATTCTGTCTCTCCCTGTACCTCTCTTTCTCTCTCATGCTCTTACCCATATCTCTCTGATGCTTCTCTCCATCTGTCTCTCTCTCTCTCTTTCTCTTGGAGAAACTTTCATTCTTTTGTCCATTTCTATCCCTCTTTGGTTTTCCTGCCTTCATTCCTCTCTTATAGTTTTTACCATCTTTAGGATTTTGTCTCTCTCTGTACCTCTATTTCTCTTTCATGCCCATACCCATCTCTCTCCTATGCTTCTCTCCATCTCTCTCTCTCTCTCTCTCTCTCTCTCTCTCTCTCTCTCTCTCTCTCTCTCTCTCTCTCTCTCTCTCTCTCTTTCTCCTGGAGGCTTTTTATTTATTTGGCAGCTGCTCTGTGTGCTGTGAGCTGAGTGAAGATGGGCTTTAGGCCAGTGTGTTGCTCTCTCTGCCAGACTCTCTCTCTCTCTTTCTCTCTCTCTCTCTCTCTCTCTCTCTCTCTCTCTCTTTTTCCAGGGTGGTGCCCGCGTGGTGCCCGTTGAGCAGGCACTGGGTGCTCTCTCTCTCTGCATGAATAATGGATGGGCTACATAAGCTCTCTTCACACTCGCCTGCTCTCTGCCAAGGGTTGAGTTGGCGAAACGCGAACAGGCGAGCAGTGTGTTCAGAAAGCCAGAGACATGCCCCCACACAACACACACACACACACACACAACACACACACAACACACACACAACACACACACACACACACACACAAGCACTTGCTAATTCCCACCATGCATCCTTGTTACCCACGGTTGTAAATCTCTGACCTCACAGGGATTTGGTTTAACACGTAAAGCTTTTTATTGGATTGTGTGTTTGAAAGTAGTCCAATCATTTTATTTCCACCCAAAAATGAACACTGAATGAAACATGATTAATATTATTATAATAATTCATCTTTCTTATAAACTTGGAACCAATCTGATGCACAGTCTCTAATATCAGCACATGGCTGAACTCAGTTCCTCATCAACTCCAGCCTGAAGTATCAGAGAACTAGCTACATTAAAACTATATGGACATACAGGGGTTGGACAATAAAACTGAAACACCTGATGTTAAACCACAATAATTTATTGTGGTGACGGACAGTTCTGGAGGAAACAGGAGAGTTGAGGTGCACAATCCTGGTTAACACCCGAACATCCCTTTCAGACAGCTTCCTCTTACAGCGTCCACAGTTAATCCTGTTGGATGTGGCTGGTTCTTCTTGGTGGTATGCTGACGTTACCCTGGATACCGTGGCTCTTGATAAATCACAAAGACTTGCTGTCTTGGTCACAGATGCACCAGCAAGACGTGCACCAACAATTTGTCCTCTTTTGAACTCTGGTATGTCTCCTATAATGTTGTGTGTATTGCAATATTTTGAGCAGAACTGTGCTCTTACCCTGCTAATTGAACCTTCACATTCTGCTCTTACTGGTGCAATAATGTGCAATTAATGAAGATTGACCCCCAGGCTGCTCCAATTTAGCCATGAAACCTCCCAGACTAAAATTACAGGTGTTTCAGTTTTATTACCCCTGTATGTATTGACACACCTGCATATTCATCATTTCTTATGAAATCAAGGTTATAAAAGAGATTTTATCCTGATTTTTCTGAAGTAAGTTTCTCTACTGCCCAGAGAAGACTAGATACTACTTTCTGATCATTACAATGGACATAATTTTCTTTTTTTTTAATGTTTGTTGCATATAACAGTAATTAGGGTCTGTTGTCCATCAGAATAAACCATTAACCCCCAATGAAAAAGCTTTCCAACTAATGAAGCAGTAGCTTAGCCCCGCCCACTGCACTGGAAAACAGAGCAACTCAGATATTAGGGCATGGCAGCACTAAAGCCAACGAGTATTATAAGTTGTAGGTAATTTTTTACTAATATTATGTCGTTAAGAACACTTTTTATAATGTTTATATTTATTTTAGTGTTTAGGGATGGTTTGTAAAATAGAAGGTCAATATAAAGTATAGCATAAAAGTGCTAAACAAATATTTCAAATATTTCATTATATTAAAATATTACAGTCCTGTTTTGTGTCCATCACAGAATAAAGCAGCATTCTTATATTCTTAAATTTCCCATCACTGGAACATAAATCAGGTCTTTAAAAGGTTAAAAGGGTTAAAAATAGACTGCTTTCGAAAATATTACGATATTGTAAAATGAAATTTTTTTTTATCGGGTCGAAAATGTTGACAATTATATTGCGTACGATACAATATGGCACACCCCAAATTTTCGCAAAGGTAAATGCATACATTAGAAGAGGGTTCAATAAACAGTGCAGAATCACACAGATAAGAGAGGACTCATGTAGCTCCACCAAAGTTCTACAGTGCAGTACCGGCTTGCTATACCAGAAGCAGGAAGTGCACGGCATCTCATAATAATCATCAGACAGTTGCTGCTTCTGGATGTGTCCAGTCCATTTTACAGAGTTAGCAAGTTAGCATGCAAGCAGAGCGTACTAAATACATGTGAAATGGAGAACTGTGAGCTTTTACAACAGTTACATGCATTATCAACCATGTAGCCTAAAAAAGTTTAATCATAATGGCCTGGAATACAGTTTTACTGCTGCTGTAGTCTTTCATTTATTCAAGCCGTACAGCGAATGCTGTATGTAGATTGCTTTCTTGCTCGTGTGTTGCATCTACTGTAAAGGCTTTTTAAACGTCAGATATTTTTCATGTTTTATTATATATTTTCAGATATTTATATATCGATTTAAGGATTGTTTTGCATTGCAATATTCTGCTATAATATTATCTCTATATCAGTGGCATGAAATGGCCTTAAACTTACTGTACTTATTATTAAGGACTATATATATTGTGTAAAATAATAATCCTGACAGTTCTCGTAATAAGGTGAAGTGAGTTTACGCCATTAGAAATTCAAACATGACTCCAGCGTCCGTGTTTTCGTTGCACGGCTGCTGTAATGAGACAATGAGATAATGAGATTAAAGAGAACCTCTGGAAGAGGAGCGACCACCCACGGAGAGAGAGAGAGAGAGAGAGAGAGAGAGAGAGAGAGAGAGAGAGGTGGAGGGGGGAGGGTTTTTTTTTGGGCCGGAGAAGATTGAGGAAAATGCAGTGAGTGCCAGAGCAGAGGGAAAGAGAAAGACAAAGAGAGAGAGAGAGAGAGAAAAAGAGAGAGAGTTCATTATCATTCTGCGAGTGTGGGTGACAGGCCACCTGACTGCTGTTCTATATTCGATTAAAATCCAACTTTCCAACTTTTCTAATCAGTTTTGCACATACATTTACATTCATTCTCCCTCTGCACTGTCAGAAATGATGAGCAGCAGACTGATCAAGTCAGAAAACCCAGTGTTTTTATTATTCAACAGAAAAGTCTGCTAGTCACATAAGTAAGAATGAGTGTGTCTGTTTATTTTTAGAACCAAAATGTCCTAATTTTGGAGAAAAAACTCTGAGAAACATGCATTACCTGCAGGATTAACTCAATTATTTTAACCATCTTATGGGTGTTTCATTTTAATTTTTATTTAATTTTCATTTCTGATGTGAAAAATATATATATATATATATATATATATATATATATATATATATATATATATATATATATATATATATATATATATATATATATTACTGCTGTCCAATAAAAAACAAGCATCTGTAGTTTACTACATAATTTGAACAAACAGACTGTCTCTTATACTGTGTCAACATTTTTAATGAATGGACCAATAGAAATACTTCGAAATGACCTGAAATAAACTCTTTTACATTGACTTCCATTGAAAGTTAAGAAAGTTTTATCTCTCTCTCCTGTAAATTGGTCGTTTTTAAAGGTGTTTTTCATTGAACAGTGATAATATGTTTATTACATATAAGATACATTATAATAATGATGTTTTATGATGATGATTATGTGTGAATTTAATATAAGTACATAGCCTGTCTTTGAGCAGGTGTCCCAATACTTCTTTATTTATATTTATTTCCTACATTGTAGATTAATATTAAAGACATGAAAACAATTAATAGACACATATTTAATATGGAATTATGTAGTAAACAGATAAAAAGGATTTGTCCTCCACATTAATCCCCTGATCTAAACCTGATGAACTGAGATGGTGATTTGAGGTGATTTAATTGGGATGAGCTGGAGCTTCACAGCGTGAAGAAAAAAAAGCAACAATTGTTCAGCACCTCCAGGAACTCCTTCTTTTAAGATGCTGAGATTAAAATCTCACCAAGAGTGTGCAGATCTGTCCTCAAAGATAAATGTGATTCTTAGAAGAATCTTAAGTATAAAATAAATTCTATTTTTGTTTAATGAATATTTCAGCACATGTTTCTGTAGAGCTTTAATATAGTCTTCAATATTAAATTTATAATGTAAAAAAATCATTTATGAAAAGGAAGAAAACACACAGAAATAAAATGGTGTGCCTGGTACTGTATTACATATATAATTCGTATGTATGACCTCATGTCACTATATGTACATGTATGTGTGTGTGTATACAGTATTATACAGTATATATGTAGGCTGGCACATGTGATCTTAGGATGTCCTTCCTGCTGACTAATGTCACTGCACTCCTCAGCTAAATAGACTCTCACTTTTCAGCCTTATCTTCCGTGTGTGTGTGTGTGTGTGTGTGTGTGTGTGTGTGTGTGTGTGTGTGTGAGAGGGATATGCTGGGTCTGAGCTCTGCTGCTGGAGCTGGCAGCTTGGCTGTATTCTTGCTGATGGTGAGAGATAGATGGATGAAGGTCAGGATTTATAGATCATCAGCACTGAATAATTCCAGATATGTCATTAAATATATATATATATGTATATATATATATATACATATATATATATAGCGAGAGAGAGATAGAGGGAGATATGGAGAGATATAAAGAGAGAGAGAGAGAGGGCGAGTGCAGCTAGATGACAGCACTGTAAAGTCTTTGGTGGAATCCTTTCTTCTTTAATGAGAGTGTATTTATGTGTATCTGTGTGTGTGTGTGTGTGTGTGTGTGTATGTGTGTGTGTTATGTATGTGTGTGTGTGAGACCCTCAGCAGTAAAAGCTCATTTCAGATTCTGATCATGATTGTGACTCTCAGGGCAGAATCTCTGGCTATCAGAGAAATACAGCGTTGGGAAGAACACCGAGTCTTATTCAATCCTTCCATCCCCCACCTGCACCTGTACACAAACCGCCGTACTCACAGAACCGGTGAAAGGCATTGTGGGGCCCCAAGCAAAGTGGCCCCTCCCCTTAACAATGCAATTTTCACTTTTCTTTTGTTCCTCTTCCCCTCTTTTTTTTTCTTTTCTGGCTTTCTGATGAAACACTCTGCTGAATATGAAGGTTCATAATTTGGTGGCTGCTGGAATGACGAACCTGTCAGCAACGAGTGGGTGGAGCCCCCTTGAGGGGATTTAAAGTTAAAGTTTAAAGGGGCACTAAAGCCCTTGATTTTTGCTAACTCTGCCCTCAGCTCAAATATGAAAAAGGCTTAAAAAAAATAGGAGGGGCACTATATGATGTATGGGTTTAGAGGAGGGACAGGAGGGAGAGCTGATTGACTGAGCGAGACCTCACTCAAACTCCCATAATACATGCCACCTTGCCATGAGCATTCACAAGATAACACCTGACAGATAATAAAGGTGTGGGCAAATTCCAAAGCTTTCCTCTGAGGTAACACTTGGGTGCAACTTTAAGATAAATGTGTCATTCATTAGAAGGCATGTCCACATACACTTCAGTTAAAGTCATTATTATAACATTTTCTGCATTGTAGATTAATACTAAAGTCATTCAAATTATGAAATAAAACACATGGAATTATTTATTAAACAAAAAGTGTTACATAAAGCAGAATTTGTTTTATATTTTAGGCTCTTCATAGTAGCACCTCTTGCTTAAATTAGACAGTTTTGCACATCTTGGCTGCATTTTCTTAGTCAGATTTATGAGGTAGAGTCA
Organism: Astyanax mexicanus; assembly: GCF_023375975.1. Lineage (NCBI taxonomy): Eukaryota > Metazoa > Chordata > Actinopteri > Characiformes > Acestrorhamphidae > Astyanax > Astyanax mexicanus. The sequence goes on along the minus strand of NC_064411.1, from coordinate 49,100,279 downwards.
CCTGGAATTCAGGCTTTCAGTTAACAGCTGTGCTGAACTTCAGTTGTAAAGTAGTGAAGAGGTAGAGTTGGTATACAGTGAATATATCTATTTGAGTAATCCATATTATGGCAAAAACTACTTAGCCATGTACAGAAAAAAAACAAAACTTTTTTTTAAGTCAATCTGAAACACTTCAAGAGCTTTGAAAGTATTCTCAAGTGCAGAAAGACCATCAAAAATGTTAGGATGAAACTGGCACTCATCAGGACCACTTCCAGGACAGATGATAAGTTCAGGATAAAGTTACCAGCCTCTACAGAGGCTCCTTCATAGTCTGGATCACTTCAGTATTCATTTACAGTGTAGGAAACACATAATGAAAAAGTGGCCAAACCTTGGACTGGTACTGTACAGTGTATTCTCCTGTAGATAAAAATAAAAAAAACTGCCTCTATAGTTATTACACTCTTATAATACGATACAAAAATTCCTCTGAATGAAAGCCAGGGTCAGCCAAGCTCCAGCCATCCCAGAGCAGAAAGGGTTAAAGGTCTTCCTCAAGAACCCAACAGTAGCAACTTATCAGACTTCAGTATTGAACCCACAACCCTGTAATCAATAATCCAGCACTCTAATCACTGAAGCACCAGCGACTGCCCTCTGACCACTGTTCCCATCAATACTCCATATTCCAGCTTTTGTGTGGGCCTACAAAGAGCTTACACTTTCTTCTGTGTGAAAACTGAACCCCTGGAGCTGCTTCCTGCAGAGCGTAAAAATCCCAGCTGGCCAATAACATTGATAGATGTTATTTTCTGATGTAGGTCATGTGGGCTCAAGCGCTGCCACTATGATCAGGAGATTGCCGGTTCGAATCCTGTTCATGTAGCTTGCAGTTGGCTACCGGTGAGCACAATTGGCCTTGCTCTCTCTGGGTGGGTAGATGGCGCTCTTTCCCCTCATCACTCCATATGGTGATGTTGACCAGTACAAGGCGTCTTTGCTAATAATGCAAAGAAAAAAAGTTCATATTCATAAAGTTTAAAGAGTTCAGAAATCAATATTTGGTGGAATAACCCTAGTTTTTAATCACAGTTTTCGTACATCTTGGCATCATGTTCTCCTCCACCAGTCTTACACACTGCTTTTGGATAACTTTATGCTGCTTTACTCCTGGTGCAACAATTTAAGCAGATTAGCTTGGTTTGATGGTTTGTGATCATCCATCTTCCTCTTGATTATATTTCAGAGGTTTTCAATTTGGTAAAATAAAAGAATTCAATTTTTTAAGTAGATGCTTATTTTTCTACCAGAGCTGTATATACATGGCTCAACTTTTTACACAAATGAACTTCTCCTAGAGTGGAAAGCATTGACAATGGAGTGCTGATCCCTTTGTGGGATTTTAACTTATATTCTTCTCACACTTGAATAGCAGCAGTTAGACTGTAGGGCCACCCTAGAGCTGTGAAAGTACAGTGCATATAAAGACAGATCTGAGTAAATATATAGATTTACTGTATAGAATGGCACAACTGTCTAACTGCCTGCTTGTTAAGGTACCACCTGAGATTTTATATTGAAATCATGTCAGCGGCACCGCCCTCCAAGTTTTGTAGTCTGGAGAAATTTTCCTTCACAACAATGTAGAACAGAATATCGTTTAAGGAGAGTTGGCTTCTGGCAGGTAGTCAGAATTTGACACAACACCAGGAGCATGGAAAAACCATATCGGGCTAAGCGCTGCCACTATGATTGGGAGATTGCTGGTGCGAATCCTGTTCATGTAGCTTGCCATCAGCTGCCAGAGCCCTGAGAGAGCACAATTGGCCTTGCTCTGTCTGGGTGGGTATAGTAGATGGCGCTTTTTCCCCTAATAACTCCAAAGGGTGATGTCGATCAGCACAGGCTGCGTCTGTGAGCTGATGTATCAGAACCGAATCGCTGCACTTTCCTCCGAGTGCGCTGTGATGCTACTCAGCAATGCTGCATCAACAGCAGTTTAAAAAGAGGTGGTGGCTGACTTCACATGTATCAGAGGAGGCATGTGCTAGTCTTTACCCTCCTGGTGTTGTGGCATCACTAGTGATAGGGAAAGTCCTAATGAGTGGGTTGGGTAATTTGCTGTGTAAATTAGAAAGAAAATGGGATAAAAGTTTAAAATAAAATAAAAAAAGACAGATAAACAGGTTACGTACATCAATTAATCAATGTTAATTGTTAAGGTAGCCAAATACAATTTGAACAAAACATCTGAATTGCTCAATAAGAAAGTAGCATGCAGTGTTTCCTGGATTTTCCTAAAAATATATTTGAAAACACTACATTTTTCAGTGCCACAGATAATGTATTCTCGGTTTGTGGATCTGAACATGGCTCCTCTCTCTTGTCTTCTCTCCAGGATGGGGTGCGTTCGCAGCGTCGGTGGGCTGCAGGCTCTGGCGATTCTTCTCAGTCTCTGGATTGGATGTGGTAAGTGTTGGATCTCCCTCAGAGCAGCTTTTTATCTCCACTGTCTTTGATGGCTCCAGCAAACCTCCCTCACAAACACTAATAATTCATCACCGGTAAAGAGGAAGCGAAGATTTCCAGCTGGGATTTTCTCACTATTACCACAACTAATAAAGAAGACTCTTCCTCCATAATTCCACGCTCTTGGGTCGTCGCTGACTCTGGCTCTAGCATGGGCGTGAGAGATGCGTTTGATCTTTTATGACTGTCATGGGCTGCAATCATGAGGGACTGATGAAAGTATGGCAAAAAAATGTTTCTGGAAAATATACACATTAAAGTTGGGAACATTCTGTCGGTGCTGTTCATTAAGGGCTAGAGCTGTGTGAATTTCTGAGATGGTAACTTGTTGGTCCTTGCTAGAAGAAGGACAGAAATATCCCAACAGGCAGTAATAATGTAGTTACATTCCATTTCTTCACGTTCTGTTGAAATAAAGACAAATTTGTTTGTGGAACTTTAGTGGTTAAAACTGTGGAAGGATCCTCTAAAGGTGCTTTGAGGAACGTTTAGGAAATATTAAGGTGCTTCAAGGAATATTTTATTCCAGAGACCTTTTCTTTAAGGTTATTTAAAACACCTTTAAAAGTACAAACAAGGAAAAAAACTAAAACCACCTAAAATCTTTTGATTAACCTTAAAGAAAAGGTCTCTGTAATAAAATTCCTTGAAGCACCTTAATCTTTCTTAGGCGGTTCCTCCATAATTTCAAATTGAAGAACTCAAAGATTCCTCAAGACATTTTTGTACTTTTAAAGGTGTTTAAAAGAATATTCCATAAAGATTAAGGTGCTTCAAGGGAAATCTTTTTACAGAGACCTTTTCCTAAAGGTTAATCAGAAAACCTTTAAAAGTGCAAACTTCTCAAGGAAACTTTTTTGAGTTCTTCAGCTTGAAACTATAGAGGAAATACCTAAGGTGCTTTGAGGAATGTTCAAGAAAGATTAAGGTGCTTCTAGGAACATTTTATTCCAGAGACCTTTTCTTCAAGGTTATTTAAAACACCTTTAAAAGTACAAACTTATTGAGGAACCTTTATGAGTTCTTCAGTTTGAAACTATGGAGGAACAACCTAAGGTGTTTCGATTAACCTTGAAGAAAAGGTCTCTGGAATAAAATCTTCCTTTAAGCACCTTAATCTTTCTTAATCATTCCTCAAAGCATCTTAGGTGGTTCCTCCATAGTTTCAATTTGAAGAACTCATAAAGGTTCCTCAAGAAGTTTGTACTTTTAAAGGTGCTTTAAAGAATATTTAAAAAAGATTAAAGTGCTTTAAGGATTTTTTTTAAGGTTATTTAAAATTCCTTTAAAAGTACAAATTTCTTGAGGAAACGTTGAGTTCTTCAATTTGAAACTATGAAGGAACTACCTAAGGTGCTTTGATTAACCTTGAAGAAAAGGTCTCTGAAATAAAATGTCCATTTAAGAACCTTTAAGAACCATAGTTTCAAATTGAAGAACTCATAAAGGTTCCTCAAGTAGTTAGTACTATTTTTAAAGATGTTTTGAGGAATATTCAAGAAGGATTAAGGTGCTTCTAGGAACATTTTATTCCAGAGAACTTTTCTTTAAGGTTAATCAAAACACCTTTAAAAGTACAAATTTCTTGAGGAACCTTTTTGAGTTCTTCAGTTTGAAACTATGAAGGAACCAACCTAAGGTAGTAAAATTAAGGTCCTTTAAGGAGTATTTTATTTCAGAGACATTTTCGTCAAGGTTTATCAAAGCACCTTAGTTGGTTCCTTCATAGTTTCAAATTGAAGAACTCGTAAAGCTTCCTCAAGACATTTTTGTACTTTTAAAGGTGTTTTGAGGAATATTCCATAAAGATTAAGGTGCTATAAGGAACATTTTATTCCAGAGACCTTTTCTTCAAGGTTTATCAAAGCACCTTAGGTGGTTTCTCCACAGTTTCAAATTGAAGAACTCATAATGGTTCCTTAAGACATGTTTGTACTTTTAAAGGAGCTTTGAGAAATGTTCAAGAAAGATTAAGGTGCTTCAAGGAACATTTTATTCCAGAGATGTTTTCTTCAAAGTTCATCAAAGCACCTTAAGTGGTTCCTCCTTAGGTGGTTTCAAATTGAAGAACTCATAAAGGTTCCTCAAGACATTTTTTGTACTTTTAAAGGTGCTTTGAGGAATATTCAAGAAAAATTAAGGTGCTTCAAGGAATATTTTATTCCAGAGACCTTTCCCTAAGGTCAATCAAAACACCTTAGTTAGTTCCTCCATAGTTTCAAATTAAAGTCATAAAGATTCCTCAAGAAGTTTGTACTTTTAAAGGTGCAGAGTCTGTACAGTAGAGACAGTAGAACAAAGGACCCAGACTTGCTTATTTATTTAGTAAACCTTCTCCCAGACCAAAACTTTGTCTCAGACCTACTTCATTGAGTGTAAATCATCACTGTTCAATAAAAAAATATATCTCAAAAATTGTGGTTTTACAGGAGAAGGCAAAAATGCTATAAACTTTGAAAGAAAGCTATGAATTGTAGAGCATTTCTTTTAGTTTATTCATCCAGAGTTATTTACACACTATAGAGAGCAGCTACAGGGTTCAAATTGAAGAAAATAAAAAAAATGGATATACATGCTTTTCATTGGACAGCAGCAATATGTTATATGTTTCTATAGTAAAAGTGTAAACCATAACCAAACCATTTATATTTCCACCAATCAATTACATGTTCTCTGCCGTCACTGGAGAGACATGTAGACAAATCAATAATAAAACAATGTTCACCGAAAGCATATTTGGTTAAATCACTTCAAATGAATATGTGCCCAGCAGAAAGAAATGAGGCTAATTGGCTTCATTAGCTAACCCCCTTTAGCAGGCTTTGAACATTAGCTTGTATTAGATAAATTAGATGTCTAACAACCACTTGGAAGAGAATGTATTAACAACAGTTTGGCTTCAAATAAAAAACAAGAAATAAGCAATGTGAGTCTGTAAGCTGTGGAAAGCATTGGAAAGCAAACACAATGTAGTCTAACATATTTGATATCATAGGTATTAACAAAACAACTTTAATCCTACAACATTGCTGTAAGGATTTGACTGCATTCAGTACCAAAAAAAAAAAAAGGTGTTATTGCGGTCAGGATAAATAGGGATAATGACCATCCATCCTCATCCTTAACTCATCCAAAATGTATTGAATGGACCACCAAGTTTTGTGAAACTGACACCATTACCCTCCTGAGACCTGGACTTTTGCTTAGTGTGCACTTTGTTTTACTTCTTCTATCTATTTGCGAATATTAGGACCTAACAAAAACAAAAAATTAACGTTGTACTTTGTACGTGTGTATGATTTCCTCATATGCGGGCAGTAGTTTAGTTTAATATTTAATATGATTCTTGCCATTTGCAAACAGAAGGGACCAATTAGTCTACAATTAAAAGTTTAGCTAGTAAATAAACTAGTTTCAACCATAAAATTGAATGAGAATTTTTACCTGACCCATGTTTCTCTCAAGACTGGCTGTAGAAACTTTTGCCTGGGATTCTCGCCATCTTGTTTTCAATCAATTGAGTGCGATGTTTTCATGTGACCACTAAATGGTATGGGCAGTGTCTCTTTATGGGGCCAGAGGACCCAAAAAAGTATTTTGTATAAATGTATCAAGTATCATGGTGCAGAGAAGTAGAAATGAAATGTCCACATCTGAAGAAACTTAAAAGGAAGTTTTAAAAGGATACAATGATAATTCATTCTATTTACTTTTTACATTTAGAAGTATTTTATCCTCATCAGTAACACAGATGCTGTGAAGTATCGTAGATACTAGTCTTGTGAATATCACAGAATCACAGTATTGAGACAATATCGTTATCGTGGACAACGTATCCTGATAATATCCTATTTTGAAATGCCCTGTGATTCCAACCATTACTTTTGATGCATTCCTAATAAGCAGAGATCTAATTGAGAAAGAGCCAAAAGAGCAGATTGGTGAAAGCTGTTCCTCAGGCAGCTATAGAAGAAATGTCCTGCCAAATGCCCTAATGATCCAGTTCTACCCAGCAGTCATCAAGTCCATCCTCAAACTATCATCCATAACCATTTGGTTTGGACCGTCCACCTCTCAGTAACGAGCCAAATTCCTGCTCATTATCAGGACTGCAGAGTGGATGATTGGGTGTACTCTGCCAGCGCTTCAGGACATATATAACAGCAGGGTCATGAGGTGTGCTGGCGAGATTATAGCCACCCTAAGACATCACTTCCTCCAACCACCTCCCTCTGGAAGAAGACTCAGGGCTATCCAAGCCTACACAACTACAGCAACAGCCATTACAGGTCCTTATTAACCTTTGTGGACACCAGATATTTTAACAGAATTTTAAAATCCCTTACTGTGGGTCATAACTCCACTCTGGAGAATACTCTGAGAAGATAAGTATAAACCTACTAGCACCATGCCAGGGTAGACTAGATGGGTATAGGCCTGTCACAGTAATTATATGACTTATCGTTCAAGAAATGGACATGACCTCAATCTTTTTAATAATCGTGAGATCATCTATTGTGTTTGCACTTATAAAAATGTACGTTCAGGGGTTGGACAATGAAACTGAAACAATAATTTATAGTCCCGGGGTGGTTTGGGCAGCCGTGGTTTTATGTTTTTTGGATACAATCCGGGTTAGCACCCGAACATCCCTTTCAGACAGCTTCCTTTTGCGTCCACAGTTAATCCTGTTGGATGTGGTTGGTCCTTCTTGGTGGTATGCTGACCTTACCCTGGATACTGTGGCTCTTGATACATCACAAAGACTTGCTGTCTTGGTCACAGGTGCGCCAGCAAGACGTGCACCAACAATGTGTCCTCTTTTGAACTCTGGTAGTCTGGATTACTTTACTTATCTCTAATACACTTATCTAAAACTCAGTGCTTACCTGTTTATGTTATGTATAACGCATGTATCCTGTTTTAGCTTGTTTCTCAGTGAAGTGGTTCAAATCCCTAGGGTAAGATGAGCTGTGTCACAGTGTTAAAGGGGAAAATACCGTATTTTAAGGACTGCACTATCAATGAACATCTATTTTCTGGTCTATTTCCATACATAAGGCGCACCGGATTATAAAGTACATTTTAAGCGACAATAGTAAGGAATAAGGGTGTCGCCATGTTTCTCTTCTAATTTAGCAAAGTCAAACGAACGCTGGATGTTAATCTACACAGATTTCTCTCCTAATTTTTTTTTTTGTGTGTGAGTAAAGCGCTTCTATTTATTTACAGCAAGCTTAGATTTCCATTATTTTAGCATGATTA